>NW_026128627.1:0-40256 GCF_022985175.1 Labeo rohita
TGATGATTCCAATGAGTCCAATTATTCAATCACATCATCTATTGAGGATCATCTTTGTTCTTCAATCAAGTTTTTGCATAAATTAGTTTTATTTGTAGTAGACAAATGTGGCTACCATATATCAAAGTTTGAGAGATCTAGCACAAACAACCACTGAGTTACTGATGCTCAAACAAAAAGTGGTACTTTCATCCCCGTTCTGGGAACGTTGGTGGATCCACTTGCGGGCAGTCTGCTTAAAGACATGCAGCTCAGTTGTTCATCAGACCATTGTCAATCCCATCCCCACATTTTAAGCAAGCAGAAAAATGTATGTTTTTAATTTTATTTATTTATTTATTTTTTATAATTGCCTTTGACTGATTACATAATTGTGGCATTTGTAATTGTAATCACGATTAGAAATTCAATTAATTGTGCAGCCCTAAGTCGTGTGTTTATTGTCTTAATGTTTGATCAGTTAAAGCATTTCTATCTTCTTTTTATTCAGCTACAGCGATCACTTTGTCCATATTAAGGATTTCCTGTAACGTCTATGAAACTGACAGAATCTTAAAAAATATACTGCAATATAAATTTTTGACCAGGAAGGGATAATGTTTATGATTAAAGATTATGAGGCCACATGAATAAAAATAAATAATTATGTTAACCCTTTCACGCGTACGATCCACTGATCTATATATAATGACTGGATTGCTCATTGCGTTCTAAACTGCCGCTAGGCAGTGAAGCCACCGGAAGTGTTCGATCCGCCATCTTACTCTTCCCTACCGGTAGAGAACACCATTGACTCCCAGCCAAACCGCTGACCTAAAATCACCCGATTTTAAGCGTATCAGTCACACAGGACTAGTTTTGATAATATGTCTATGTAAATTAATTTTTACTTAAAATGTTATTTGCGATGTTTATGGTCTTTTCGGGCAGGATAAGCAATGTTTTGAAATCGTTCAGGTGGGTGTGTCAGCTGCGCACTTGCCGACACAGTTAACTGATCCAACACAAAATATATTTCTTTATGTAAGGAATTATGCAGGACATATTAAACATGAACATATATCTGGTGTCTGAAATTGATTTAGAATTAGTCAGCATTATTTCTCCTAGTTATGATGTGTATATTTTAATGTCCCTAATTGAGAAACATCAATTTCAAACTCTTAAAGATCGCGCAAATCCTATTATATTAAGTGCCTTACATTATCTGACTATAACTCTACCTGATTTTGCCCAATTTTGTCAATGAAAATAGTCTGAAACAAAGTCACAGTTGAGCCGCATCTCTATTCAAACACAGCTGTATTCCGTTTATAAATGAACGTGCATTTTAAACGAGTCATTGATTCAATTACACATTCGTAAAGAGAGTTGCTTCCTTCATTTCTGAATGAATGATTCAGTGATAAAATACCGCCATCTGCTGACAGTAATTGCTGAAACATGCATTTAGCCTGTAGGAATAAAAACACTATAACAAAACAGCATAAACAGTGATTAACTGTAAGGCAAATTATATGTATTCAAAGCATAAATGTTTATTCAGATTTCAGAATGAGAATTTTGTCATTTGTAAACATGGTGAACGTCCGATGTTTATCGTGTTCCTCTGCTGTTCGCTCCTGTAATGTATATGAACATAACTTTTTAATATGCAGATTGAATTCCGGATATTAAACAAAGGAATGTTTACATGCTTAGGACGTTTGCGTTGCGAGAATGTACAGTGAGACGTCAGATACGAAAACGCTGACTTGTTATGTGATGTTTTCTCATTAAAATCGTATAATTTCCTATTCATTCAATAGAATGTTTGCGAGTACTAGGGAATAGCAATATGGCGGCGCAGTGGCTTCACTTTTATGACGTCATGAGCTATCCAGTTCTCTATTATAGATCAGTGGTACGATCACACCGGTGTGATTCGAACGTTCAGCGCGTCACGTGATCAACTGTTGAATTCAAATCTGCTTTGGCGCTTTGAGCCAGATCAGACGCACTGAGCGCTTATCATATTATCGCAACTATTCCGTGTTTTCAACCATATAATGCTTATTTTAGGTTCCAGACATTTACATACACATACATCCTAGTAAAACAATGCATTTATAGTTAGCAAACTACACGCCAATGTCTATGGCAGCGGCAATAATGATCCTTACAAATGTTATCTGACGACATGATTTATTTATATCATATACACATTGTGTAGGTAACTATAATGTTTACTCTGCTCTTCTCCAAGCTCACCAGAGACTTACTTAAATAATTGTCGGGAGGAGAGGATGAATTTGTGTTTTGTAAATCTCACAGCTCGGATTCAGCGCGAACTAAAATGGCGGCGCCATCACTCGGCATAGATCAACTAACACGCTCATTATAAAAGTGTTTAAACCTCCAAATACATTCACGTGCACATATTTCAGAATCGGAATATCAGATATTTCATAATACAGTGAGCACGTTCGTGAATATTAATAATAAAAACGGAAAAACCATATAAAAGTGATACATGTGTCAGCGCTATTGTGGCTGCGCTGTGCCACGACGCGTCGCCATGGAAACAATAAAGTTAAAAGTTCTAAATAACAGTCGCCTAAAAAAAAAAAACTCACTCTGGGGGCTCAGCTAGAATATTTTAAACTCACGTGTGAAAGGGTTAATGGTATGAAGGGATTATTTATTTACAATTTAATGGTGACTAAGAATATTGAGTCAATCAAAACAGGAACATACTGTGGCTATTTTAACCTGTTAAAACGAAACCAATGAACAATGAACAAAGGCATATCACCAAAGATACATCACAGCTGATGTGCCAATAATAGTGCACATCCCTAGTTTGTAATGTTTTCTTAAAAGATATAATTATATTTTATGCTTATGAACACAAGACCAAATAATACTCTTCATCTCCATCAACCATCAAAATGTAACAAATGTATGTTCATATTTTTACACTTACAGAGCTTTTCTGCAGTTCCTCACAGCAGGTAACAGTCTCCATCGACACACTGTTGTCTTGAAGTTGTACTTGTTAAGGTCAAGCTCATCCAGCACCTCCTCTGACATCAGGATTATGTTTGCCAAAGTTGAGCATTGTGTAAGAGAAAGACTTTCAGTTTTTGTTTTAGAGTTTAAAAATGCCTGCATTTCTTCAACAACAGAGTTATCCTTCATCTCAATCAAGCAGTGTGACAGATTTATCCATCTGTCAGGGCTGACATTGTTATGTTGATCTTGTTTGAGGTTGTGGATTATCTTCTTGATGCTCTTTGGGTTGTTCTCTGTGTGTATCAGTACATCCTGTAAGAGTCTCTGATTGTCTAGTGAGATGCCATGAAGAAATCGAAGGAAAAGATCCAGGTGTCCATTTTTACTGCTCAAGGCTTTATTCATTGCTCCCTTCAGAAACTCATCCAGAGGAACATTTTTACACTGAGTTCTGGACATTCCAGTCAGGAACATTTTCAGAATCTCACTGTTCTTGTGTAAATAGCAGTAAAACACATACAGTGCTGCAAAAAACTCCTGAAAACTCAGATGTACAAAGCTGTAAACCTTCCTGTGATTAATCACAGATTCCTCCCTAAAGATCTCAGTGCAAATCCCAGAATACACTGAGGCATCAGTGACGTCAATGCCGCTCTCTCTCAGGTCCTTCTCATAAAAGATTACATTGCCCTTCATCAGCTGATTGAAAGCTACTTCAGCAAGTTTCACAATAATTTTGCGGTTGGACTGCAGAAGTTTCTCTGGATCTCTCTCTTCATATTTCTGGTTCCTCATACGTGTTTGAATGAGCAGGAAGTGGATGTACATTTCAGTCAGAGTTTGAGGGATTTCTGCACTGAGATCTTGTTTCAGGAGGTTTTGAAGCACAGTGGCTGAGATCCAGCAGAAGACGGGTATGTGACACATGATATGGAGGCTTCTTGCTCTTCTGATGTGTGAGATGATTCTGCTGGCTTGATGCTCATCACTGATCCTCTTCCTGAAATATTCCTCCTTCTGAGGGTCATTGAAACCCTGAATTTCTGTCACACGGTTGATGTATTTAGAGGGGATCTGATTGGCTGCTGCTGGTCTGGTGGTGATCCAGATGAGAGCAGAGGGAAGCAGATCTCCTTTCATGAGGTTTGACATCAACACACTCACTGATGAAATCTCAGTCACATCAGAAACTTTCTGACTGTCTGAAAACATCCGTGAAATTCTGCTTTCATCCAGACCATCAAAGATGAACACAACTTTACAATCATTATAAATCTTTGAGTCCAGGTCTTGAAGTTCAGTATAAAAGCCAATCAGAAGTCTGTGAAGACTGTACTGATGATCTTTAATCAAGTTCAGCTCTCGAAATGGAAGCACAAACATGAAATCTACATCCTGATTGTCTTTTCCTTCGGCCCAGTCCAGAATGAACTTCTGCACAGAGACGGTTTTTCCAATTCCAGCGATGCCTTTAGTAAGAACAGTCTTTATTTTGGTCTTTATTTCGTCTTTCATCTCTCTTGTCTTCTCCTCATATCCTTGTTCAGGTAAAGGATTAAAGATGTCATTGCAGTTGATTGGAGTGTCTTGGAGTGTCCTGTAACTTTTCTCCATCTGTAGCACCTCATGTTCTTCATTCACCCCTTTACTTTCTCCCTCTATGATGTACAGCTGTGTGTAAATCCTGTCCAGGAGGGTTTGATTCTCTTGTAGTTTGATTCCCTCAAATAAGCACTCATACTTGCTCTTCATGCTGGTTTTGTGCTGGTCTTTGACTCTCTGCAGATCATCATGCACTGGTTGGTGAGAATTGAGCTGCAGATCTGTTTCTGTGTCATGATGACTGATGTGACAGTGACAGTGTGAGGACTTGCATTTCTGACAGGACACACGTCTGATCTGGTCATCTCTCCCACCACTGAAAAGACATTAAGATGAACACACAGACATAAACAAACTTAATAAAATATATTAATCAAAATAGAAAAATATTTAAATGTCGCTTTACATGTCTAACTTAACCAAAAAATACTGTTCATTGGACAAACTGTAATTATTAGCATTCTATATGTTGTGTCAATTTAATTCCCAACATTGCAAATTAAGTTCCTCAAAGTTCTGTTCTACAACCAGCATTGTTTATTACACACTGTAGACCAGAGATCCTCACTTTTCACAGAGAGTCAGTTTTACAGACCATCATGGTCTATGTGCATAAACAACACAAAACTAAACTGTTCAGTCCAAAAAAAGAAATCTATTTTTCAGTGTTTACTCTTTTTCACACTCCTATCACACCGTGTAACATCCAGTGTAGAGAGAGGCTGTTTTTTTGTTGATTGTGTGCAGTGTAGACATGGTGCACATTTTTCAGTGGTTTTCATCCCAACAACAAGCTTACAGTGACAACATACTGACATAGTGACTTCAGCGCGGGACCACAGGACAAACATTCATCTCTCACAGTCTGGATGTAAACTTCAGACTGAACCCCCACTATAGATTAATGATGCACAGCAAGGATATTGATAGAAGATAATGCCCGCCATATTTAAAGTATGAATGTCATAACATCCAAAATAAAAAAGAAGCTCAATTAAATAAAAAAAATATAATCTACTTAACAAAAGCCTTGCTGATTCTTTCTTTAAAATTTGTGTAAAGGCAATTCAGAGAATCTAATTTCTAAATTGTTTCTATTGTTGCAAAGTCAAACTGCGTAGTTGTAATAAATTAGCTCAAAAGGGAAATATTTATGATTAATTATAACTGGTTATAATTAATTATGAATATTTAATCAGATCTTAGAATTAACTGTAGCAGAATTAACGTTACAATTATTTGACCTGTTCGTCCACCGAATAGACAGTATAATCATTCATCAATTCTAGGAAAAGTTACTTTCTGGCCAAGAAAGAATACATTTCCTACTTCAGTTAGTACTAGCAGTAACTTAACTTGTAGTAAACTCAAAATGTAGCATGTAGCAAGATCAAATATTCAGTGACTTCAAATTGTGAGCAGCACACAGAGACAATCAATTGTGAATATATGCAATTTAATAAATGGAACTACAGTTAACATACAACTAACTAAGCAAAACACGTGTACATATACATAGATTTCTTAGAGAGAGAGAGAGAGAGAGAGAGAGAGGCAGAGGCAAGAAAGGCAGTATTTAGCATCAGTTAACCAGCGACCACATGAGAATCATCAGAGAAGCAAAATCACCTTAAACAGGGGCTCAACTTAAAACGCGCATCTAAATAGTTGTAAAGGTTACTTGCATTGGCTTTGTTGCTGAACAAGAGTCCTGATGCGGTAGACAATGGAAGTTCTCGATGAATTCCTTTAGGTGTTCTGGAGGTTTTCTCTAGTTCGTTCGAAGATAAGAAAATCCACAGCGAGTCGACAAAGTTACTTGAAGATAAACTACCGGAAAATTGACTCAAAGGAAGAGTCTTGGAGAGTGTCTCAAAGGGTTTGAGCATAGCGTGGGTTGGTGTTAGGGTCTTTTGATAGTTTCCCTACCACACCCACCTTTGGGTGAATTTGGCCAATACAAAGTTTGTATTGCTGACCGGGAGAACTTCTCTTTGTCTCCATTTATGGCCCATTTGCATGTTTATTGCTGGCCTGGGGAATTGATGCAGTTTTACCCACAATATAGTACAAACAGTATGATGCATTTTCTAATCACATGGTGTACACCATTGTTCAGAAAATAAAGTGCAGATTGTTTTGATACCAAGAATGAAACATCTAGGAGATATTAAACCAGAGATACATTCATACATTGAAAAATACACCTTTAGAGATTAACTAGTACCAATAAAAAGGGGTAACTGGGCTAATACAGCATAGAATCATACAAGCAACACATGCATATATCAAGTACATTTATAGCTGGTTAAATATAGTCTAAATAAAGAAAAAGGTTTCGATGTGTGTGCGTTATGTGTATTGGGAGTAGTCTGCCAGCCACCAAGGATCTGAGGTGCTTGGTGCTGGTGATTGCCTCCCTCATGGAATGCCTTTGAAGTCCAATGGGGAAACAAGAGTTGATCTGCTTAGCATCTTCGTGAGAGTGAGGAGGGAACCCTAGACCATTAAACACCCATATACATGTAGAACGTGAGGCCAGGTCTGTAATTTATATGCAAATGTCAAAAGGCTAAAAGGCTCTTTACAACGTAAATCCTAAACGATCATCAATGATCCTAAGCAGACGCTACATAGTAGTAAATTAGACCATTCAACAGATTTTCACAAGTTTTGTGTTCAGCAGGGGTGCAAATTTGTATATATCTACTAGCAAATATTGAATAATTCTTAAATCAAATCTTTTTTTTTTTTCAGAAAATCATCTTCGTTATTTTTAGTTTTCAATTTCAAGATTATTTTGCTGATCCCATTAGCAGATTATTTTGCTTGTTTTAAGGAATAACTCAATTTCTCAACTTTTTTTTTTTTTCCTGAAAACAAGACAATTTTTACTTGTCTAGAAAATGCTTCTTGATTTAAGAATTTTTAGATATTTGGACTAGAAACAAGACAAAAACTCTAAGTAGGAAAGCATTTTTTGCAGTGCACCATACAAGGATAAACACCTTTATATGATTAAAAGAAGTTTGAGCGACAGCTACTGTCTACAATCAACAAGGATTGTTGTTAAGATGTTACATGAACTTAGGGCAAATAAACCACTGTAAATCTTCATTTCAGCACACAGATTTTTGAAGCAGCTGATGGGCTAAATATCTAAGTGCCTCGGATACTGGTCGAGTTCGAGACCGACACCGGGTCTTATAAGTGGAGTTAACATGTGGCAAATTTAATTAAATGGGTATGATTATGAAAGGCACATTACTCCCAATAAAAGGTCTAACAGCTAAAAATGCATATCTAAAGAAAGAACTGTCTGCCCACCTTATATTTCCTGTAAGAGCGGATGTGCCCACTTGTCAATTTTATGTGCTTTGTGTGACTTTCAACCACTAGTCTGCAACACTGCAACACTAAACACCACAATTTTATTCTAATGTAGAGGTCTTCACGAGTTCACTTAGATTCAAGACCCGAGCGGGTTCAGGTCCAAAATATCTACAAGTGCCTCGGATACTGGTCGAGTTCGAGACCGGCACCGGGTCTTGGGTAAGACAAGTTTAGAGTGGTTTGTTTTGAGCATCATACCATTAATGACAGCAGACAGACCTGCTCAAATGCCTCTAAACAGATTATATAAGTTTTAAGATTAGGGTCGAATTCATTGTTTTAAATTCAGAAACACATACTGTTCATCAGTTGTTAGCTGGATTACAAAACTTCTAAATGCTTCTGGTGTATGTCAATTTTTAGTTGTTATTCTCGCTCTTCTAAAGAATTCTATTCAGAGCAGAAAAAAAATCTTTTGGATGTTTGTCAGACATCTGAGAGTTTAACTAATCTTTTATTATTAAGATGAATGTAAAATCACATGACAAAACAATCTCTGAATCAGCTCTGCCTTGGTTATTTGCATAAACCTGTTACCCTCAGTTGACCATTAAAATCACTTCACTGGGACACAGTACAGACAGATTTAGAGCTTTAGTGGTAAGCAGCAAGATCATCTTCCTTCTTTTCTTTATACAGTGATTTTAAATTATGAAATTAATTTAAATGATTTCATAGCCAAGTTTCACTACAGCAAATAGTTGAGGAACTAGATGACACTCACACAGCAGGTCCATCACTGAGTGCAGGGGGCTGAAGCATGGAGTTGTTACTCTTCATAGACACACAGCTGAATCCTGGAGATGCTGCTCTACGAGTGTCTACAGGAGTGTCCTGCTCTTTCTCCTCATACACACTCATTTCACAGTCAGGTTTCTCCTCCTCTCTCTCCTCGTAGACACTCATTTTACAGGCTTTTCTGCTTCTTTTCCTGTTAGATGAGACTTGATTTCAGGCCTTCTTTTCTTTATACAGTGATTTTAAATTATGAAATTAATTTAAATGATTTCATAGCCAAGTTTCACTACAGCAAATAGTTGAGGAACTAGATGACACTCACACAGCAGGTCCATCACTGAGTTCAGGGGGCTGAAGCATGGAGTTGTTACTCTTCATAGACACACAGCTGAATCCTGGAGATGCTGCTCTACGAGTGTCTACAGGAGTGTCCTGCTCTTTCTCCTCGTAGACACTCATTTTACATGTTTTTCTGCTTCTTTTCCTGCTGGATGAGACTTGATTTCAGGCCTGTATGTGGAGTCAGAGAACATAAATTATGCACTAAATTTAATTATTAAAATACTTATTAAAATGTATCTTAAACTTTTTTCAGGATTATTAGAAAAACTTTTACTAGTTCACATACAGCTCTGCAGTCCCTTCACAAAAAATAAATTGTTTTACAACAAAATTATAATATAAGTGAACATGCAATTCACTCTTTGCCAAAAGGTGGCAGTGGTAGAACAGCAGAATTATAGCTGCTACATAAAGTAAACACTACATTATTACAGGCATTATATGGAGGTAATATAATAGGGAAAGAAAATGTCATTAAAACATTCCTGGCCAAAATGTGAGTTTACACAGTTTATGATGTAATTTACACAAAACATTCCTTATTCATTATCAGTAGAAACATGGGCTATTTGGTGATTGCTAAATGCATTTTTGTTCTGCGCTTAATTAATTGAATCATAGCCATTTAAAGGGGGCATGAACTGAGAAACCAACCTTGCGTTTATCTTTTGACATATAAGAGGTCACTGTACTATAAAACATCCTGTAAGTTTCAGAACTCAAAACTTTCTCATTAGTCTAAAAACACTTTATATTGAAGCCAGTCTGCCAAAATGACAGGTTGTGGGATGTATAACTCTGTTATGTAACAATGTGGCTAAACACTGCCTCTACAAAAGAAGATTAACACCTACTTCTACATCACTGTCTGTTTAGCTCCGCCCACCGATTCAGGAGAGGTGAACATACAGGTCTACACAGAAACCAAATACTAAAGATGACTCTGAAGACAACAAGATGCTGGGCAGTGCCAAGTTGTGGAAAAAACTTTTTTTGCATTGCCTTCCTTCTGATCCCAACATTTAGGAAAGAGTGGATGAACTTTATTTTTAATGAAGTTCCAGACTGTGTCAGTAAAAACTCGATCATTTGTTCACTTCATTTTACTATGGATTCATTTGCAAACAAGGCAGAATTCGATATGAGTATTTATGTGTTTTTAACCTAAATCACAGCAGCGTCCATCGGTGAAGGATGTAGACTGTCAAACATGCACAAGTGTTAGCCAATCATAGCAGTGGGTGTTTACTTCCTAGTCTACAATCCACCACACCTATTCAAACATGTTAAAAACAGGACAGGAAATAGCCTATTACTTATAAATTTTGATTTAAAAATCTTGATAACAGTATAAGTGGACCTCAGAGAACAGTGCAAAATAAAAAACAGATGCAGTTCATGACCGCTTTAAAGTGCAATTATCACATTTAAGCGATATTACGATTCCAGTACCTCTGGAACACAGTGACTAAGGTACTTTTTGAGTAATGTTGCTGTCAACGGACAACAATGAGACACAGGGTCAATGACCGATCTAAATAATCCAGATAAAAAATTGTTCCCCATTATTAATGGGAAAGTGCCAGAGCATTGAGAGCATCCTGATAGCTCATGTATATAACAGACAGTGTTGGGGAGTAACTAATTACAAGTAATGGAATTACGTAATTTAATTACAAAATAAATGTAATTGTAATTAGTTACAGTTACTGAGAAACAATATGTAATTAAATTACAGTTACTTTTGAAAAATGCCAGTGATTACAAAGGGGATTACATCTGAATTTTTTCACAGACCCACCCCCACTTACAGATTTAATTGACTTATTTTATAAATTGCATTGACTGCTCTAAAATGAGACACCAATGTTTCAGGAGTTTAGGACACAGAATAGGACACATGCTTATTCGATAACTTTTATTTCCTATTTGGGTTTATGCATAAACTATTTTTTAAGATTGTTTTTTCCAAGGCATTGTTAGATGCTAGTGTTTTCTGTCATAACTATGCAAACATTTGATTTCAAACCCAGTATCATAGCTATTAAACTATTTATTGTTATGATGTTATTCATGTTACACTCTAAAAAAACGCTGGGTTAAAATAACCCAAATTGGGTTATTTTGGTAACCCAACGCTGGGTCAAATATGGACAAACCCAGCGTTGGGTTATTTTAACCCAACTTGTTGGGTTAAATCTTTGACCCAACACTTTGGGTTGTTTTATTTACCTAGACTATTGACAAAAGAAATACTATGTTGCTGGTTGAAAATAAACCTGAAATATTTAATAATAAAGAAAATAAATAATAATAAACAATAATCAAAGAGAATTACTTAAGACAACAAAAAAAGAGACAAAATGAATTTATAAAAGGCTATTTTAATGCAAAATAAAAAATACAATTTGCATTAATAAATGTTAAAATATACATGTGCACTCAAAAAAAATATTTCAGCCCTTAACTTAATTCAATTACGTACAAAAGTTGCATGCATTTGGATTACATAGTTTTAATTTAAACAAATCAATTAAACTTAATGTGATTCAAATGCATCAGTCTTACATAAATGAAACAGGCAAAGTTGATGTAATATTTCCCAGTGTTAAACAAACCCTGCTCAGTGTTCATGTGTTTCCACACTACAGAGTGTTCAAGTAGCATTGACACAGTGTTGGAGTTAAGGAGATCATTATGTCACGATTGACCAATAATGATGAACACCTGCTGTTTACAAGCTGAATCACAGAAGGAAAGAGAAACACAAGAATCAGACACAGCCAAAGAGAAAATGAACTTAAATAAATAAAGACATTAAATCTCTGATTAAACAACTCCACAAACAACATTACAGTTTGACTTGATTTCTGTCATATATCCACAAATATTATTTCAGAACATCTAAACAGAGGTTTAGAGGTTTATTTTTTTATTTTTTATAAGTTTCAATTGACCTCACCATCATTCAAAATGGCCGCGAAGGTAGCGCTTGGCTCGTCGAGTAGGGGGAGTGGCTTACTCTCTTAACTGTCACTTGATTGGATAAAATCAGTAACCCAATGTTGGGTTACACAAAAACAACCCAACACTGAGCAAAACAACCCAACTAAATGACCCAACAGGCTTAACCCAGCAGTTGGGTTAAAAAAACAACCCAACATTTTTTAGAGTGTATGATCTTGTTATGACATATAGCGCGGTGACCCGAGTTCAATTCCCGTCTTGAGGTCCTTTGCCGATCACGCTCCCCTCTCTCCTCCCAGCTCTTTCCTGTCATCTCTCTACTGTCCTATCACAATAAAAGGCATAAAAGGACAAAAAAAGTAAAAAAAAATGTAAAAAAAAAAAGTCTAAATTTGTGGTGGCTGTGCTTTAAATTATATTATTACACAGCTCAGACTCATTCGGGGCAACTTAAGTCAGTGCTATATGCTTGATAATTTTTCTTGGTGCACTCTAAAAAGTGCTGGGTTATTTCTTTAAACACATTGCTGGGTTATTTGTGCTGGGTCAAAATTCTGGGTTGTTTGAGGTACTGTAAACACATAGTTGGGTTGATCATGCTGGGTCAAATGGACTTTCACCACTGAACACGCGGGTTGGGTTATTTTAACCCAACCAGTTTGTTTATTTTTCCACTTCATCAAACTTTCTGGATTCTTCACTCGTCTCCTCATCAGGCGGTCACGAAATTCACAGCAAGCAGGATTATACGGTAAGTTAATATGATTATATGATTATTTACCTTTATTTTTTAATAAGTTGTGGTTTAAAGCACAGTAATTTCACTATTTGATGCAATATTTGATATGTCGCTGTGCGGGGTTAGCGTTTATTCTGTGAATGATTAACGAATGTTAAGTAGCAGCATATAGTGAGGTACTTTCTTGCCTCAACAATCGCTTTTTCATTAAATAAAAGTTGTGTGTGTGCAAAGTTTTATTTGTATACATTACACATCCTTTTTTATCAGTACTGTCCATTTTTAACGCTCATAAAACCAGGCATAGGTTAGAAATACGGGGTAAGTTCAGTTACTGTCTGTATACTGTATGGCTTTGTAATGTTTTGTCAGAATTATGTCATTTCGTACTAAAATTGATCTTTTAAGGACATATTTTTTCAAGTCAATGTCTGCGACCTGCCGAATCCAACGATAGATCCGTCATTTTATGTTGTGAATTTTCGCGCTCTTTTTTTCCTCAGGTAACTGCATTAGCTCCGCTATTCACCTTACTTTAACTCTTGTGGTGTATAAGCAGTGGTGTAGTGTAGGGTATACACAGGTATAGGGCTTATACCCACTTTTTTATCAGTTGGCTTTGCTTGTACCCACTTCTAAATCCCCTCTGTTGCGCATCGAGTGTCCTGCATTAGCCAAAATCGTGACAGTCCACATGTATAGCTCATTTGATCGCATGTGCGTATATGCAAATATTCCTTAAAAACACCCGGTAAAGACAGTGATGCGGTCAGAACCGTGGCGCGGGATTCCTTTTAAATACATTTGATAATTTCGCCTAAATGCGCCCGCGCCCGCTCCGTCCGCTCCTCCACCCAGATGCTGCCTGTTCACACGTGAGGGCATGTCATGGGAGGGGAAGCTCTGACAGAGAAAACCAACCGATTTAATCAGAAACTGCGGAGAATCACGTGATCTGTGTTTAAACGATTGTGCTGCATGTAGCCTAAATGCATTAACGTGCTTTCTATATAAAATAAGTAATTGTTTTGTGAAATTCTAATTTTCTAAATCTGAAATTTCATTCTAGATATGTGAGATTCATGCTGGTGCAGATGGACAGCTTTGTAATGGAGAAGTTGAAGGAAAGGCAGCTTTATACCCTAGTTAAAATCTTTGAAGGTAAGTTATATCATTCAGTAACATTCAATAACCATGAATTGTTTTAGAATTTGATCTTTTCATTAAAATAACCATAGTTACTGGTATTATACATAGTTACTTATTTAACCACATTTGTGTGTTTTTTTAATTTTATTATTGTTTTTTTTTTTTTTCAAACTTGATCAGATTTCACAAGACTTCAGGAAGCGACATCCAGTGGCAGACTTTTTGTAGACTGGACATTTGCAAGATGGAAAGGTGCATTAAGAGCTGGGTGACATGACTTCAGGTAAAGTATTTCCTTTAATATGTCAATCTATAGAAAATTTTCATATGAAAGTGTTTCACTGTGTTGTTTTGATTATGAGATAAGTTTCACAATTTGCACTGTATTATTCTTATGGTCTAGATGTTAAAGGGGAGAGTGCTTTCAAAGTCCTGCCCATTCTGGAGGAAGGGTCCACAGAACCACAACCACAGAATTCTGGAAGCCATTCATTGACATGCAAACCTGTAAGTTATGTTTTACTTTTTCTATATATATATATATATATATATATAGATGTAAAAGACTAAAAATGTGCAGTTTGAAATTTTCTTCTAAAATGAGTATATTTTAAGGCTTAAGTGTCTTCAAGACTAAGTGTCGTATAATTAACAGGTGGGGACCAGCATGGTGGATTTGTGCCTTGGGGATGAGACAACGACATCCCAGACCTTCTCCATTGTTACGGGCCGTGCCACTGAAGCCACTGCCTTGTTGCCTGGAAATTTCTCCAGCTTGCAGTATATTATATTGATGGACATAAGTCTTCATGTGTGAATTTTATTTTTTCAGTTTTTTGTGGCCAATTGTAACATGTTTTAAATTGTCATATGTATTGTCTGGTGGACACTTTGTTTGGCTTAGTTTTAATAGCACAATGTTTGGAACGATTCTCATGTGGTCATAATTAATTTTTGAGTGTTCTGCTGCTGCAGTGTTAACGAAGAATCGGAATCTACAGTGCCTAGTTTACACAGTTTTGTGTTTTAAAGTAACTGATCTACTAAAATTGTTGTTTTATGTGTCTGTAATGGTTACACAAAATGTTTTACAGCTGCACCCATTTGAAAATTGTTTTAAAAAGAAATAAAACTCGTTAAATTGATGTTTACAGTTGCATTTTTTTGTGTTTTTCTAACTGTATTACAGAAAAAGCAATAATAATTTTACATTCTTCTGTGATTATTTATTATTATTGGTAAATATAAAGGTAGCAAGGCAATGAGACAAAAAAATAACCCAATGATTAGGTTATGTTTAACCCAGCAACACAGTTAACCTGACCCACTGGTTGGGTCAAATAAACAACCCAGCATTCTGGGTCAAATGGTTAAACCCAGCACTTGGGTCAAAACAACCCAACGCGTGTTCTGTCCCATAGTTACCCAGCGGCTGGGTTAAGGTTGGGTTATTTTTTAACCCAGCACTTTTTAGAGTGTGGAAGCTTTGTGTTTGCTTAGCTAATAAGATAATAAAGCTTAACTAAAAATTATGTGAACAATTTCTTAATTCTGTCATCCTGGTATCGTGGACTTGCTCTATTGTTTTCTACAAATGCAGCTGCTGCCATTTTTTTTTTTTAAACTGTAATGGATTATAAGATAACTAACAAACTAGTACTACTACTTACTTACTTATGTGGTGAAATGTTGTGTAAGAAAACTGGTATGACTGCACTGTATCCCTAAAATGTCTAGTTTGAACTTGCCATTTGCTAGCAACTGATTTCTTCATGGAAGCTTTGCGTTCAAATATTTCAACTCAGATCAGTGTTTCATGCAGCTGTGTAATAAGTGAGATAATGTACATTCAGCCAGTTGTTATTGCAAAATAAAGATGTATGTTATCCCTTACTTATTATAATTTTAGTGATAAAGGATTTTGAAAGTCTGACAGTAATCAGTGTTGAACGGTACTGTAAGGTACATGTAAACTGCCTGGTTTAAATGTTTCAAAATGATTAACAGTTGAAAATATTAGAAATTTAGAAAAGTAATCACAAAGTAATTAAAAGTAATAAGTTACATTACTTTAATAAAGTAATTGAAAAGTTACACTACTTATTACATTTTAAATCAAGTAACTTGTCTGTAACCTATTACATTTCCAAAGTAACCTTCCCAACACTGATAACAGAGATGTTTATTTAACTTCCGCATTTACACATATTTTTTAGATTGTCAATGAAGTCATCAATGCCATTAATAACCGAGTGCACCACTGATGCTGGCGCGCGCGGTAAATCATGTCCGCGAGAGGAAAGCAGATCTACACGTGAGGAAACGGGAACCGTGAGCTCCTGTCAAAACTTCGTGAGTATGTGACATGTTCTCTGCGCGCAATACAAGCCCCCGCCCGCACGTGATCATTCCCACATCCTCGCGCTCAATCTTCTCATCTGCTCACGCGAACACTTTTATTTTTGTCAATCGTGAGGCGGGACTTGCTGTTTTAATTGTAATCTCAAACACCATTGGTTACCTCCTCTTTTCCGGAAGTCAGCTGTGACTGGACGCCTGTGCACACAATACAACAGCACTGCTTTTATTCTCAAAGTGCTATTACTATTATTATTATTATTATTATTATTATTATTAACAATTACGTCGGTTCGTGTAACCGTATCTCAAATGTGTTCGTGATCGTACAGCTTTCAAGAAATGTCAGTTTGCCATATTTTGCTGTATTTCTCTCTAAAGGCGTCTCCGTTTTTAAAGCATTTCATACGGATTAACGTAGTCAGATAAATTGCACTTTCAGAACTGTCACGTCCATAACACTGATTTTTTCCTCAGCAACAAAACACAAATTTATTGAAGAAAACAAAAAAGGCATATAGTCTATGTTTTGTGAATTGAGAACCTTTTCTCCATCCGGCAGATATTGTTGCTTTTATCCTGATACTTTTCTCAGGGTTTTAGAAAAATATAAATAGATTGTACAAGTTATTGGTAATGAATACATTCTATGAGAATTTATGTTTCAGGTTTTGACTGCAAATGTCACATCCATAATGCTGAAACTGCGTCATGCTAATCTTTGAAATAATTGCTTTTTTGTACAAAGTTGTGCTGGTAGTTTTTGAAACTTTTAAAATGTTTTTTTTTTTTTTTTTTTTTATTTTTTTGTGAATGTTCATTAAATAGTATATTATTAAATAGTATAATATGTTCTACACATTTCATTGTTTGATTGTAATGTTTCATTTAATATTTATTTATTTATTTTTTATAAAGAGATATAAAATATACTGGGCAGAACTGAGTTAAGTGTATTGGTCGGGCCTCTGCAACTGCCCAACTTTATCATGTGAGAGAAGATTGAGCATCAGCATCAGTGGTGCGCTCGGTTATTAATGGCATTGATTTGCCGCCATAGTCGTGGATCATCAGCCTAAAATCTTAAGCTGACACACAGATATCCACCATAGATATATCTATACCTATAGCCAGTGTTGCCAGATTGGGCGGGTTGCCACCCAATTGGGCTTCTTTTGATCGGCTTGGACCGGAGAATAACGCATTGGGCAGGTAGACAAAATTTGGGCTGCTTTAAAACAATTAAAAGCCGCCCAATCAGCTGCTTTTTTCTTCGCTTTTATCTTTAGTCATGTTATTTTAATATGTTCAAGCTCAAAATATCACAGTAAATGTGTAGTGCAGTCATCAACATCATTTAACAGAGACCTATCAATCAATTTACCATATTTTATGTTGGTGAGATGTGATGACTCGTGAGTGACGGGGTTTTGGAGCTATAAAGGGCAAGATTTTGAATGTGCAGCTATATATTCATTCATTCATTTTATTTGAGTGATTGCAATGGCAAAGTGGCCTAAATATAAGTTACATGATAAAAAGTTTTAGAGTGACTTAAATCTCACAACGTGGATTACACGTAGTGAGAGATGAATAGAAGATTTCTAAGTATAATTGTAACTGAAATAAAATAACAGCTGAATGATTTAATAAAAATCAAAACTGAATATGGGGACTATACGACACTGTCCTGCATCAGAACATCTTTTAAACAGTCCAGACTACTCTTGGCATTGACAGCTGCTGGACTTGAACAGTTTTAACTGTGCAAAGTTCTGCATGATCTTCTAAAATGTGTACTTTATGAAATACGTGCTGTAGTTCTGTCTGAAGATAAAGCACAAGACAGTGGTAAGCACATTATTGTTGTTAATTGTTATTATTATTATTAAAATATTTCTGGGCATTTTAAGCATATTTTCTGACTCACTTTAATGCATTTGCCCTGTTTTGATCCATATTCCTGTGAAACTGATTTATCTTTATTTTATTTTGTCATCTTTATTTTTTTAAGGAGATAAAAATGGTCCTTGTCAACCTTGATTGACATGGCAATAAAATTCCATCACATTATTTTGGCTGTAAAAATTTTGGGCTGGTTTTTGTTGAAGTGGGCGGGTTTTGGTGAGCTTTTGGGCTGGAAATCGTCAACCCGATTCTGGCAACACTGCCTACAGATACATATTTATGATATCCACACATTTGTAAGTTAATGAATTCACAGTGTATGACATTACAGGAAACTAGTCACCCGATCTGGATGTTTTTACACAGCAAGGTTGAATGGACGAAAATGCCTTTGCGAGTCCTTTGAGTGTGAGTGTATGTTTGTTTATATAATAATGTTGTCACACTGCAAACTCCCATAATTCATCGAAAAATATAATTTACGTGCAGCTAGAACTTCCCTAGTGTAGGCCATTGAAGCCTGTACGTTAATGCTCCCCTCCAAACCTTATGTGACATGTCTGTTAAGACCCAAATGATACTGATATTAAAGTTATAAAACGTTATAAGAAACTTACCGCAACATGTGAAGGTATTTTCTGGTTATGAATCTTGCAAGATGCTGTCAAGTAATCCGATGCGAGTTGCTTTTACTTTCACTTTGACCTTCTTTTTCTGGTACTGTTTAATGGCGGTTGATAAACCAAATGATGGTGTTTTACTGCCGCCAACCGGACTGGAGTGAAAAGCATCAATACAATGGAAGGACAAATCATTCACAGAAAGAAAGAAAGAAAGAAAGAAAGAAAGAAAGAAATTCTATTTTTCAATCCTGTTATTTGAAGACTGTATTTTAGACTGTCCTACACCACAGTTTAATAGATTAACATGGGTTAAACCTAGATCTCCCAATTTCTTAAACAGCTCCTCTCTTTTCTTAGTAAACCCTGCACAATGTAGTAGTACATGCTCTATTGTTTGTATTCCACCACAGAAACATATTTTAAACAATGAATGATTTAAACCAGAATGTCCTATTCATAATCTTGGAATAATTGTGTATTTTTTATACTGTTGAAACATATTCTTCCTTTGTCAGATTTTTTTCTGTTTCTCTGTCCCACATTTCATGTCACTTTATATTCATGAGTTCTTTGATTTATTTTCTTTATTTCTGCTTTACCCAATGGAATTTGAACTTCAATATTCATAAGTTTTATTTCTTTTTAGCCATGCAGTTTGTTGACTACTTCATGACCCTTTTTTCCTGCATGTGCAGGTACTTTATGTGACAAACAGGTGATACTCTAAAAACAAACAGCTCCACACTGAATGTGATGAAATAGAACTAGACCCTTACTGTCAGTGTAGTAAGTAAACCTGAACTACAAACTAGAGGTGACACTTGAAATAAAAGGAGTTATCAATTATTTCAAAATAAATAGTAAAAATGATGAGATAAATTAGGGCAAAGTGGGACACATAATCACTGAAGCTATTATCACAAACAATTAATTTGTTCATGGCCCTGGTGTGGCTGAGAAAACAAAGGACAGTTGTCAAAACAATGTGTGATCTTATAGAGGGAAAGTTAAAAAGTCTGGCTAGGAAAAAAAAAAAATAATTATTTTATTTTATTTTATTTATCCTTTATTTAACCAGGAGAAGCCCATTGAGATTAAAAATCTCTTTTGCAAGGGAGACCTGGCCAAGACAGGCAGCTAAATTACATCACATCATTACATACATACAAAAACACACACACACACACACACACACACACAAAACGGATTGAAAGCCAATTTTGCACTTACAATGAAATCACAATTAAAAACATTGACATGTGAGGGACTCCAACTCAAAACATCTCATTTTTAACTTAAAAACACTCAAAGGAATCAATTTACTAAGTTTTAAGGTATTCTGCAGCAAATTCCATGTAAAGGGTGCAGAATAAACAAAGGCCCTTTTACCCAACTCAGTACTGACACGTGGGACAGAAAGCAAGACAACAGCCTGAGAACGGAGAGAGTAATGACCAGTACTTTTTTTCATAAGAAGTGAACATAAATAGGATGGAAGCACACCAAGAATAGCCTTATATATAAATGTATACCAATGACAGAGCCTCCGTGTGGCCAGAGCAGACCACCCTACACGAGAGTACAGCTCACAGTGGTGGCTGCGAGCTTTACAATTAGTAATAAATCTCAACGATGCATGATAGGCTGCGTCAATCATATGAAGGCATTGAGCAGATGAATGCATATACAATATATCACCATAGTCCAACACACATAAAAAAGTAGATGCCACTAGCCGTTTTTTAACATTAAAAGAAAAGCACAGCTTATTTCGAAAGTAAAAACCCAATTTTAACCTCAACTTTCTCACTAAACAGTAAACATGAGGCTTAAATGATAGGCAATCATCAATAACAATACCAAGATACTTATAAGTTGTAACAGTCTGTATTTCACGTCCGTCAAGAGTAATCACTGAAGGAACATTCAGTGGTCTATTCCGAGGGTCCGTGAAGAGCATAAGTTTGGTTTTGTCTGCATTGAGCACAAGTTTCAGCTGTAGCAAAGTGTTTTGGACCACAGTGAAAGCATTCTGTAAATGTTCAATGGCTTGTTTAAGAGAGGATGCACAGCAGTAAATAACTGTGTCATCTGCATAAAAATGAAAGTTTGCATCAAACACATGCCAATCAAGGTTATTTATATAAATAGTAAATAGAAGAGGGCCTAACACAGAACCTTGTGGAACCCCTTTAAGAATTGGTAGAATACCAGATTGAACACCATCATGCTTAATGCTCTGGGTTCTGTCACTAAGATAGTTTGAGAACCAAGAGACAGTATTAATGGCAAAGTTCAGCACTCTTAAGAAACGAGGGGAAATTAATTGCTTTCTCTCTTGTTATTTCAATCCTTACCACTGGGGGACACTCTGGATCTTTTCTGGTCTGGTGTCAGTTCAGTACAAAAGATGCATTTATTTTGTTTGCAATGATGCTGAGAATTGAACTGTTTAGCATGTGGTTATTTGTTTTGTGTTTGTACACAGAAAGGTTATTACTTATATATCATTCTGCAGTGAAGTGAAAATTCTTCCTTTAATCATTAGGTCTTTGTTGTGAAACCAAAAATTACAGTATGTTGGAAATATTGAATTATAGTATTGAATTATAGTTTGATAATAGTTTGTTAATTTAATGATTTATGTGTTTCACACATTTTTTCACACAATTTTTCTAAGTTTTGTTTAATTTCTTGCTATAAATTAATATTCTTGTAATTAAATATACACATGGTTGATTGAAATATCTCTCAAGGTGAAGCAAATTTTTGTACCGTGTACTGCTGCTAAATAAATGCATACATACATAATTAACACTGCTCTATGACCTTTGCAAACCCATTTTTTTTTTTCGTGTTCCACAAGAAAGGGAAAAAATGATGGAGCAACACTATGGTGTAAATAATGGCAGAATGATCAGTTTTGTGTAAACTAGTTCTTGTGTTGCCAAAGTGCTCTTACTCGTATTTTACACTAGATGGCGCCACAATGCTTAGGATTCACTAAATTAATATCACAGATGGGTGTAGCAGGTTTGAGTTTTGGACTGTGCTTTTGCTACAGTGGTTTTCTAAACCTTATGGAAATATATGAGACCTAATCAAATTACCTGAATATACAATGTGGATTCAGATATAAACATCTCTCAGGTAATCTTCATCCTATGCATAAATATCCACTTTTCAGCTCTGGTTTACACTCTTTGTGAATTATGTGCAAGGATAAAGTAATAAATTAGGATAATGAAGTCATCTCTTATGGATCTGTGAGTTCACTTGTGCTCAAATTTGTTGTTCTTCATGTCTCTCATCTCCATTTAACAATGAGCTACAGATTGATTCACATGTACTAGTGTCATTTGTGATCAGGATGCTTGTACTGCTGTACATCTGAACATGGAGTTTGACAGAAAGGATTTCACTGGCTAGTAACAGTAATCAGGGCTCTCAAGTTTTGGAAAAAGTTTGGAGTGAGATTACTATTAGGGGAGGAGCCGCTCAAATATTTGCAGATAGAAATGATAGAAATGCAATTTTATCTATTGTTCAAAATTGACCAGCACAAAATAGTAATTATCACAACTGGTACATCTGATAAAAGTCAAATTTATATATAAATTTAAAAAATATTTATCAAAAATATAAATGTTCAAAATTGACCAGCACTGTAAAATAGTAATTATCACAACTGGTAAATCTGATAAAATGTCAAATTTATACAAAATAAAAAAAAAAACAGGCTTATAAATCATGCAGAATGTTTTATATATTTAAAAATATAAATGTAGGGTGAAAAAATACGGTTTGTAAGTATAAAAACCATGTTGCAATGTCCCCAAAAACATGTAAACCCAACATGTGTGTGTGTGTGTGTGTGTGTGTGTGTGTGTGAGAGAGAGAGAGAGAGAGAGAGAGAGAGAGAGAGAGAGAGAGAGAAGGCCAAATTAAAATGGCATTTTGTGCTCAATTTTGAACATGGTACTGTACACACTAACAAGTAATCAAATGATGTATTGCAGAAAAAAATAAAATCTGCCCTGAGCAATGTAGTTAAATTACCTATGAAAATCAAGCTTGTTGACTGGTCTAAAATATGAGACACCAATGTTTCAGGAGTTTAGGACACAGAACAGGACACATGTTATTTGATTACTGAATTTTAGAAAAGTAATCAAAAAGTAATCAAATGTAATCAGTTACATTACTTTTAAAGCACTTAAAATAGTTATGCTACTTTTTACATTTTAAATAGGGTAACTTGTTATCTGTAACCCATTACATTTACAAAATAACCTTCCCAACAATGTTGTATTTTTGAAATATATAAAATTATAAAAAATGTATAAATTTGTCTGTCTTTTATCAGATTTACCCAGGGTGTAATTTGTGAAAAAAGCAGAGGGGGGATTGCTTTTGAAAACTTTTTTCCCTCTCCACAGGTGGAAGCTGAACCAACTCCAGTAAAGCTATAGCCTAACTAAGTAACCTAATGTTAGTGTAATCTGTTAACAATGCACATTATATACCCTTTTTTTTAGGCAAGTACCAGATACTACGGAGCCCCTTAAGGGACATGGTGGTGAAAAAAATCAGAGTGAGTGAAAAAAAATCAGGGTGGGAGGAAAAATATTTTTCAGATTTTTTTGGAAAAATAGTTTACATTGCAGTTTGCAATTGAGCGACTCATAGAGTTTGATTCTGAACTTGGACTCATGTAGGCTATTATATAAATACATCAAGGCACGATTTTGGGACATTCTAACACTGTACAACACTGTAGGACCAAATTCAGAACACACCTTATATACCAGAATAGCTCAGTATATAAACGTAACCCGCTAAATTGCACATTAAACGTATCCCCCAGAAAGAAAACTTAACGGGATAATAGAGTATAAAAGGCTGAACTCGGTATACAGTTTGTTATACATTTTAAATGTAGGAAAGCAGGTAAACCCCGAATATGAACAGAAAGCTCTAAATTGCATGTTAAGCCTTTTCCTCCCATAAAGAAAACGCGGCTTCATGAAGACGTTGATAAAAAAATTTATGTTTTATTAAAAATAGGCAATTAATGCAGTAATCCATTAAACCAGTGGTTCTCAGATGTTCCAGTAGGTGGCGGCATGTCACTGTCTTAATGAGCAAGGCGTCGCGTCATTCATTGATTCATTCAATACCCTGATAGCACACTCATTCTGAGACGTAACTAATTTACATCTGCAAGACATCTGCAAGACGTAGTTTGCTCATCTGCAATAGTTTAGATGTTTCCTATCAGATGTCAAATAGGTTATTAGATGTCTTTAATATGTATATGAATTAGAATGTATGTAAAACTGACATCTTACAGACGCTGCCAGATTTCCACAGAGCAGATGCTTTCCAGATCAAGAGATCTTTAAAATACATCTCGCAGCCGTATGTGTGCTATCTGGGTAA
The DNA here is from genome assembly GCF_022985175.1 of Labeo rohita. Classification (NCBI taxonomy): domain Eukaryota; kingdom Metazoa; phylum Chordata; class Actinopteri; order Cypriniformes; family Cyprinidae; genus Labeo; species Labeo rohita. Next base: position 24,256 of record NW_026128627.1, read on the forward strand.
CTAAGCCAATGGTTGTAGTTATGAATGGGTTATTAATCACGGACTCTGGAAAGCTGCAGATTAATTCAGAAACGAAACACCGCTGTTGCTTGGAGACACACCAGTTCTGTTGCGAATTTCGTTTAAACATCATGTTTAAAATGTAGGCTACATTTAAAATGTCACTTAATATAATTCTTCATACTGCAGTACATGAGGAGAGTTTATCCTATGTTGTATACCCAGCATGCATTGCAACATGAAGTGGTTTGTTGATTGTCACCATTGTTGAGATTTATATGCTGGTTCTTGATGTCTGTGTGGGTCTAAATATTGCAGATGTTCAGATTTATATATCCATTACACATTTAAAAATTGTCCCACTGTAGCTGTTAGAAGAACATTCTACTTGCATGCTACAAAACCTAAACATATAAGTGAGAAAAAAAAAAAAAAAAAAGTTACTTCTGATGCAGTTCATGATGACCACACACTGTCATATTAAAACAGCTAGTGACTGCTCACTTTGCTTCACAACAACACATGTATTGTTATAAAAAGAAATCTAACATAACAGGTCAAGGGTCAAGAGCACAACTAAAGCACACACTGATCTCCATGATGGTGGCATGATTTTAACCACTAAAACATCAACATCTGATCCTCTGTAATTCTCAGTAACAGCAGGTGTTCATCACTAATGCACAATCATCAGTTAATTAGTCACTTAATTATCTCATTAACTTTAACTCTTTGAGGACTTGGGATTTGACTCCAGACTTGAAATGAACGACTTGGTCCCATCTCTGCTCTCTATCTGTCTCTATATACTTGTCTGTCATATCCATCTTTGTCCGTCTGTCTGTCCTTAGTCTGTCTGTATCTGTTTGTGTTGTAAACATAAACCTGACTCACAGGATCCCCACTACCAAGAGGGGAGACGCATGGCTCTTGAACTGAAATTAGACCATGCTCTAGCTGAAGCCATGGTAAGATTTTTTATATACCTAAATCATTTTATACTTGAGCATGCAAATGGGGGATAACGTAAAGTAAAAATGTATTGAATGTAGAAGAAGGACGAGTGCAGGATATGTCATGCAGCTATGTTGCATGGTAAATTTAAGTAATTGACATCTTATAATGCTCATTGGCAAATGTAAATGAGGGAATTTTTTTATTAAGGAATGGAGCTCCATCCCTCCGAGTTACAGAGCCTTGGATAATGTAAGGGTCATTTTAAGACATTCAAAACCTTACTAACACACTATGTTGTGTTTTCCTTTCACTAATTACCTGTCTTTTGGATCCAGTACCTTTAACAACATCAGTCTTACAAGAAATTTTTACTCCACGCTCTGAAGGAGACCCTCCACAGACCTCCAGAAGGGACCTTTTAGGGCGCGGCAAGCCAAGGCGGAGGCAAGGAGGGTGACGGCAAGCTTCAGCTCCAGGTTATGTCTGAATTATGTAAATGGTGAACCAAATCAAATTAGAACACTGTAATTAATTGTTAAGAATTTAAAATGTTACAATATCTAAAAGACATTAAAACGTACATAACCCTTTCGGTGGCACTGTAGTGGTTATGCACAACAGACTTCTGTATTCTGCTAAACAGTTCTCGTTGCTTCTGGCTCACATGTTTTGCATATGTCTCGTTAAATATGAAGCTATTTTACTTAAGTTGCCTCCAAAGTACACACTAAAGATGATCTTAACCAATGTCCTTTTAACTAACATTTATATATAAAAATCGAAAAAAATGTCAACAATAAAAACAGCCAACTCGTTTAACTGATTACCTTAAAAGTCTATCGATATCACCATAATACAGTACAGCTATTAACACGTTCTCCAACGAGCGGAAGCAATGATACCTGTTTTGAGGTTTGGTCAGGTGACATTCGGCATATATCCTGTTGTAGAAGACATTACCAAGTACTTAACAGAAATATGTCTGATTTCACAAATTGTTCAGCTTTGGGTTGAAAAAACGAAACATGAATACAGTGATAGTATAACATGTTATTCTTCTGTGTACTGTTTTACAGTCACACACCCTCCTCTTGAGTACTTCTCATCATACAGTGTGGACGTCCCACTTACTGTACCCTCAGCAAAACTAAATCCTCAAGAGGAATTTGGTAAATCACATCAATTTAGAAACCATGTGTAATTAAAGAAAAACTGCTTAGACAAAACTGACAGTGCAGTAAATGGATTAAGAACACAAATTATTAAGTATTTAGGCTAGTTTGGAACTGAATCATGGAATCATGTGTTTATGCTAAATATTTATTTGTTGACTTTTAATTGGTCCTCATCTAAATTGACCTCTATGACTTTATTTTATATTTTCTTTACAGAAAAAATATGGAGAGGCTCTCTAATATTTTGGCATCTTCTCCTTCTGCTGAGCCTCAAAGAAGCTCTGCATCATCATGGTGTTTTCGGCAGCAGAAAGCCTCAAATCGCTGGAAAGAAGCAAGACCAGACCACCTAAAATGCCTTATTGCAAAAGAGGCTGTTGTTCATCCATTGTGTTGGCTTTGCCATGAGCCTGCTGTTATTAGGCTGGTTTTCATGAATATTAAACTTGAATTACCCAGCTTAGGCTTGCTGAGAAATAAAGTGCCCTGCTATATAGGCTAGGATGCATGTGTTTTAGGGTGGTATAAAACTTGGGCACCCCACATTTATGGGAACCACATTTATGAGAAAAGTAAATCTAGGACCTTCTTGCTGTAAGGTGCCAGTGCTAAACACAATACAATTAAACCTAGTGTATAACTAAATTTGGAATAGCTTAAACTGAGTGTGTTATACTTTATGTGAGTTATTCACCTGAAATAATATATTAGAATTTTTTTATTTTTATTTTCTCCCTAGGTGCACAGAGTGTCTTCCCGAGGAGTGCACTGTAAAAAACAACCTATAGAATCCACTCAATATAATGGGGTAAACTGATGTAACAATTTGCACTTCGTTTTTTGGGTAGATTCTATCCTATATATTTGAGTAAAGAAAACCTGAGTTTACGAATCTACTCAAGAAAATGAGGTAAATTGAAGTAACAATTTGCACTTCGTTTGTCTATATATTTGAATAAAGAATACCTGAATTTAACAGCTATGACAAACTAAAAAAAAGTAGATAAAGTCTACACAGCAAAAAGCCCAGTGTTAAATGAACTCTCACGGGAGTTTATTTGAGTGTTAAAATGAACACTGAAGCAGTGTCAAAGTTAATGAGGTAATTAAGTGATTCATTGAGTGATGACTGAAAATTATTGAAGACACCAAAATGTTTATGTCACCATTATAGTGGTCAGTGTTAGCATTAGTTGGGCTCTTGACCTGTAGCTTTTAAACATTAGCTTTTGTTCAACTGTTTAGTTAAACAAGCCGGACAAGGCAAAGAGCAAAAGTCATGCAGTGGTGATAATTCTGTTTTATAATAAACTTAATTTGAGCCACTGAAACCATTTAGAGTTCTATATCCTTTATTTATTACAACTGCCTTGTGGTTTCACAGCAGCAAAAAAATGATAAAGCTTGAATTTTTTTTTTTTTTTAAATTTTGAATGGACTTCTTACAAGCTCCTCCGATCAAAAAAAAACTTTCAAAAGCTGTTCTTTTAGGCACACACAGACATCATGAATCAGCATATGAATCTCAAAAATGGTGACAAACAGCATATTCAGAAACAGATCAACTCTAAACATCATGGAAATCATCAGCTCATAATTTATTCATGCCACAATGCATGATGGGAGATATGGATGAGTTTTGATTGGCTACAACATACGTTTTTGCTGGTCACCATTGTTGTGATTCTCATGCTGATTGCTGATGTCTGTGTGTCTAAATCTAAAAAATGTTTATATTTTTTCCAGTCAAATAAATTTCAGAAACACCTGTCTGATTAAACCAACATAAACAAAACAACTCACTTATTCTACAACTTCATGACTTTGTCAAAACATATTCAAACCCACAAAATCTAATTTCTTCTGGTTTGTCTGACTGTTATAACTTAATTACAACACCCAAACAAAATCTAATATTAAGAAGTTACTGGTAAAGAGCTAAACCAATGCTAACACTGACCACTATAATGGCAACTTACAAAATTAGATTTTCTCCTTTTGGCCATTCTGTTTATTAACATCAGGCATCTTTAATAATGGTCAATCATCACTCAATGAATCACTTAATTACCTCATTAACTTTGACACTGCTTCAGTGTTCATTTTAACACTCAATCTCCCGCGAGAGTTCATTTAACACTGGGCTTTTTGCTGTGTAGACTTTATCTACTTTTTTTTGTTTGTCATAGCTGTTAAATTCAGGTATTTTTTACTCAAATATATAGGATAGAATCTACCCAAAAAACGAAGTGCAAATTGTTACATCAGTTTACCCCATTATATTGAGTAGATTCTATAGGTTGTTTTTTACAGTGTGTATGTGAGTGTATTTGTATTTTGTCTGTTTTACTTTATCTACAGTTGTTTCTGCATATTTGAAAGACCCCCATGAAAAATACACAGTCATCTCTAGGGGTTTATCCTTTTAATGAACTAGTCAGCTAAATGAACTATGAACTCACGAGCAGAAATGAAATTTTTGAATTAAAAGTGCATTACTACAGGGGTGTGGGAAGACCTGAAGTACTTGGGTTGAGGCTGAACACATAGATCCCTCACACTCAAAAAAATATTTCAGCCCTTAACGTAATTCAATTACGTACATCTTTTCCATGCATTTAGATTACATAGTTTTAATTTAAACAGATCAAGTAAACTTAATGTGATTCAAATGCATCAGTCTTACGTAAATGAAACAGGTAAAGTTGATGTAATAGTTCCCAGTGTTAAACAAACCCTGCTCAGTGTTCATGTGTTTCCACACTACAGAGTGTTCAAGTAGCATTGACACAGTGTTGGAGTTAAGGAGATCATTATGTCATGATTGACCAATAATGATCAACACCTGCCGTTTACAAGCAGAATCACAGAAGGAAAGAGAAACACAAGAATCAGCCACAGCCAAAGATAAAATGAACTTAAATAAATAAAGACATCAAATCTCTAATTTAACAACTTCACAAACAACATTACAGATTGACTTGATTTCTGTAATATATCCACTAATATTATTTGAGACATCTAAACAGAGGTTTAGATGTTTTATTAAAAAAACTTTTCATTTGACCTCACCATCATGGTGAACAAGGTTTACTTTAGTTGGGCTCTGGACCCTTGACTTTCCTAGTTTAGTTTTTTTTTTCTCTTTGGTTGCTGTATTTGTGTTTGTAGAGCACATTTGTTATAGCAACAAACAAACAACAAGAAAAAAAGAGTTTTATTAAATGTTCTTGGTTAATTATTATTGATGTACACCTTCAATAATAATTAACCAAGAACATTTAATAAATCATCATCCAGTGGCCTGATTTGCTGGTATCGTTCTGTGGTTTACCTTTTGGTTTCATGATATCTACAGTAGTCGCATGAACTGTTACTATTATTACTTCAAGATCTCCAGTGTTACTTAAACACACACAGACATCAAGAATTAGCATATGAATCTCAACAATGGTGACATTCAACCGCTGCATGCTGGGAGTCATGGGTGAGTTTTATAATCTGCTGTTACCCAGCATGCAGCTGTTGAATGTCACCATTATTGAGATTCAAATGCTGATTCTTGATGTCTGTGTGTGTCAGAAGGATACCGTAGATTTCAAAGTTTAATGTATAAGATAAACTATAATAGATAATCCATAATAGTACATACACCTGTTGTAAACATTATGAAAATAATAGACTAACCGCATGAGATCAGTGCATCAGGCCACTGGATGATAATGATTTCACAACCAAAAAAAATTTACCAAAAACACCAAATCAGACTTTTTTTTTTTTTTTTTTTTTTTTTTTTTTGACTTTTTATTTTGCTGTAATAGATGTGCTTTATACACACAATTACAGCAGCCAAAAAAAAAACAAAAGTCAAGAGTCCAACTAAAGTAAACCCTGATCGCCATGATGGTGAGGTCAACTGAAACTTAAAAAAAAATAAATAAATAAAACATCTAAACCTCTGTTTAGATGTTCTCAAATAATATTTGTAGATATATGACAGAAATCAAATCAAACTGTAATGTTTGTGGAGTTGTTTAATCAGAGATTTAATGTCTATTAAATTTATTTAAGTTCATTTTATCTTTGGCTGTGTCTGATTCTTGTGTTTCTCTTTCCTTCTGTGATTCTGCTTGTAATCAGCAGGTGTTCATCATTATTGGTCAATCATGACATAATGAGTCCATATTTGAAGTTCTTCCAGTTTCCAGTTTCCAGAGTAGGGTTAGAATTAGGGTTATAAAATGCATCTTTATTATACATGTAGACAATCTCCTACAGCTGAAACATATATTATAATGCTTTTAGATGATCAAGATGAAAAAAATCGTGAGGATGTCACTTCATCGGGGATATTTAACTGTTATTGTAGAACAACCGAGTAAGGACCGTCTCCATTGTATTTATAAACTACAATTCCCACTAGAAACGCGTGATAGAACTTCCTACGGAGCGTACAAATCAGCCACCATATTTGTAGTTCTTTCGGGTTCCAGGGTAGGAATGGGGTTATAAAAAATATCTTTACTAAATATATCAACAGTCTCCTACAGCCGAAACATATTATTAAGATGATCTGAGTGAAAAATCGTCAGGATATCAGTTAATCTGGGGTAGTTACTGCAGAAATTATTTTGATTTATTTTTTTGTAATTATGGCCTGAATATGTTTGTTTAGCCCACTCAAAAAATTAATAAATTGCCCCTGCACTTATAAATATGTAAGCATTAGGAACAATAAGTAAGCCAAACAATACCCAAATAATAAAGGCTTTTAAAATGTGTGTAGCCTGCTCCCCAGACCTTCACAATAAATCAATAGCTGTCAAAATCAATTCTAGTAGCTATAACCATGGCGATCCAGATAATTATCTTTATAATTAATTTATATGCCATTCCAAATTGTCATTTCAAAATAATCCACTTAAAACAACTAGTAAATCAATGTGATGTAAAGTTAAACAAATACCTCAAATAAATATGTTCAGTGTTGGTCGTTTCTTTTTTCTACTTTTTTGCTCAACCGTATCACTGCCATTTTTTATTATTATTAATATGTATAGGTGTTATAGTGTATTTGTGGTCTTTCTCAAAAATACAAGTGAAAATACACCAAATGCTTATTTATTGCTTAATTATTGACTACAGGCTTAAAAAGCGATCAAACAAATTTGGCAAGGTGCATAAGTTAACACTATATAGTCTGGCAATTAGACCACATGGAGACGCCCGTATTTGAAAAGTAGAAGAGAAATGCATGATATGAAAAGGAATATTCCTAGACACTGGTGGTGGTGAAGGGGTGAATAGCAATGCTGAGATCTGAATGAATGTGGAGCTCAGCTCCTAATGAGCACAGTGGAAGGACTTCTGCGAGCTGAATACGATGAGGACTGGAGGTGAATGAGGTGGAAGATCTGAAGATTTTTGTCGCATCGATTTGCCTGAAATGACAACTGTCAGCAGCAGAGAGTGGATCAGCTTTAAACATTTTTTTTTTTTTTTTTTGCATGTCTTAACAGTGGTCTGTGATGTTGTTAACTTGAAAAGCAGAGACAACAGAACATGAAATCAAGTTGTATGTCAACTGTAGTAAAACAACATACAGTACAATGTATACACATGAAATATAAAACACGTTTCCAAATAACATCTGAAAATGAAATTGAGTTGGATTAAGTACATTTCTATTTAATCCTACTTGAGAGTAAACTCTATGTGTCAGATTTATTGGGGATTTACACCTTGTAATAAACAGGCAACAATGTAATAAACAGTAATAAACAGGCAGAAACCAAAATGTAGTTTAAATTCTACATTTTATTTCTTCTCATTAATCTGAAGAGAATCCTTTGGCTGCCAGGAATGGGCCCACTCCTTGCCACTAAAAACAGAAGGGAATTTTTTATTTATTTTATTTACTGGGTGTTTCCAATAAATAAACATTTAACAATTGTGAAGCACACATCATTATAGAACATGCCTTTTAGAAGCATAACAGTTTCATTTTCCATCTATGAAGGACCACCACCATTTGTGACAAAGCAGATTAATAAGAAATTGTTGTAAAAAACAGAATAACAAATATAAAGTAAATTAATAATGCCTGTATTAACCGATAAAGTGGAAAAAACAGAAGAATACGTACCATATTGGACAAGGCTCCCAGTCAACCAATATTTCTGCTTTGCCCTATCAAGAAAATAAAGAATTAAAAAAAGAACAGCTTAAAACACATATATACACACTCTCATTTCATTCTTAGCATAAGGATATTATGTTTGGTTATAGGCACTGAGTTCCACTGATACAGTATACAATGGGTCATTGTTGGTATTTACAGCATGTGATCATCAATTTTTTAGTACAAGCTCCTTCCTAATCTGTAATTCAAAAAGACTAAACACAAAAAAAGTATCTACCTAACAGTTATGGTATGTACTGTATGTATTGCCAACACACAAGAAAGTTTCTAAATCATACATTACACTGCGTACTGTCTACACTATGCGTTTCTTTTATGGCTGTCTAACCTTTCTCACTCTTTCTCTTACTACACTCCTGATGGGGAAAGCCTCTAGACGAGTGTGGTAGGAGCAATCTGTAAACATCAAAAACATATTTCACATATTTCTTAGAGCAGAAACAAAATACACACAATTTTGAAGACTTCAGTAGTGTCCAGACCTGCAAGGATGACAAGTGATGTTTATCACCAACCAAAAGTTGAACCAGGTTTAACTTGTACCATGGAAACAAAGTACTCTCAGCTCCAATGTGGTATCCTTGCTTGACCATAACCATAACCATAACCATACTACTGCTGAGCCACAGCTCACAATTGAGAATACTACACCACTGCTTTCTCTACTGCTTGGAAATGCATTTTGGTCAAATTTGACACATTAAGCCAGCTGGATTTTATAGGTTGTCTGTTAGGACGTATTATCTGCAGTAGTTATAAAAATAAACAATGGAATAAACTATAGTAAATAACCAGGGGTAAAAATAGCAATGTGAACACATTGATAGAGGCAACGATTATTGCATTTACATGCACTTACTCTTTTGTGGCTTTTTCCTCTTAGGCATATGCCTTGGTCCCTCTGTGGGATAGAAGAAGAGTCAAATATACACAGGGGAAAAAACATAAAAAAAAAAAAAAAAAAAAAAAAAAAAAAGGACAAAATGCACTTTGTAATATGTGTGTGTGTGTGTGTGTGTGTTTTTACATGACTGGTTTGGTCATGGACAAAAATATTGGTATCCCTGCATTTCTGTCAGATAATAAATGCACTACTTTTTTCAGATTGCCATTACAAATTGTTTGCATTGGAATAACACAAAAAAGCCAAATCTGAGACATTCTGTACAGAACTCCAAAAATGGACTGGACAAAATTATTGGCATCTTTTCAGAATCTTCAGAAATAATTATATGTCAAGCAGGTTTAAGTGGCCAGAAATGAGTCCAGATCAAAATCCCATAGAGCATCTGTCTAGAAATCTCAAAACAGCAGTTGGGAGAAGAAACCCTTTAAATCTGAAAGACCTGGAGGAGTTGACAAAAGAAGAATGGTCCAAAATTCCAGTAGACAGCTGTAAGAAACCTACTGATGGTTACAGTGACTGATTTCAGTTATTTTTTTTTTTTTTTTTTTAAAGGATGTGCTACAAATATTAAGTTGAGGACGTCAATTTTGTTCAGTACATTTTTTAAGAACTGTGCAGAGTGTCTCAGATTTGGCTTTTTGTGATGTTCCAATGCAAATAATTTATAATTACAACAAGTTTCTGGGAGAAGTAGTGCATTTATTATCTGACAAATGCAGAGGTGCCAATATTTTGGTCCATGACTGTATGTGTCCCTGGTGCGTCTACAGACCCCCAAAATATGAGAAAAGGCCATCCTCTCTCTTATAGTAAATGTGTGTGCATACACACTGTTTATATTTGGCTCCATATTTTACATCACATCGCAGGCTCATTAAAATTAGAACCTGCATATAACGTACATTAGAATAGTAACCATAGTTCCATCTAAAATGGCTTGTTTCTGACATACTATGTGCCTGCAAAAAGGCCCAGTTTAAGATAAATAAGGATTTTTTTGTAACTGTGGATCATGCAAAATTACTCTAGTGGAGTATCAGAATAAAAATATAGAACTGGAAATGAGCATAATATGTCTCCTTTAAATTCAATTTAATGAATTCAATTCCTTAAGAATCTTCTTAACTAATGAGCTATGGTAATATATAGTTACCAGAACCACCAATAATTACCCTACAAACATTTTACATACCTGACTTTCTCTTTTTGCAACTGAGATCAACTGTGCCCATGGATGACCCTGTGAAGAAAGCAGTGGTTTTGGAGAAAGAAAATTACTCATATACAAAATAAAGCTTAAACATATTATTTTAAATACATCAACATCACACAAGTGCAGCAGTGCATGTACTAATAGGTGAAATGTACTTGCATTTTTATTGCGATTGAATTAATGTTGATTCATTAACCCAATGTGTTTGTTATCTTGCTTATGTCCATACTGTTTGTGATAATCCCAATTTGTTTTAACAAGTGCTGATTATTTGCTGACTTGTTCAGGGAATGCAAGGGGTGGATAAATAATAGTGTTGTATAGCAAGACATAAATATTAACATTATCCTAATATTGTTAATTCTGAAAGGTCTGTAAGCATATTAACATTGGCAGCTACCATTGGGAGTGTGTGTCTGTAGAATACATGTAAGTCCATACAAGTTTGACTCATCTCAGAGACTGAACCAGCAGTGAACTAACGTTAGGGAGCTGAAGAGATTAAAGTGACCCCATGATTGCAGTGTTTATTTATTTGTTTAGTTTCAGAGGGAATTTGTTAATAATGTTCAGTGTTTTCATACATGTGAATGAGACATGGGGAAAGAAGTTTGATACGGTTGGTGCACAAGCAGTAGTTACACAGAGCGCGTTCATGTGTTTTGGGGGAGTTTTTTGGTGTGAGCCCTGACAGGATACTTTCAAAATCTAGCTACTCTGGCTGGTTTATCTAATATTGCCTATCCAAGCTTTAACAGCTAAACAACAGTGTATGAAAAAAACCCCAAAAACATAAGAATAGAACTTCTAGCATTCGATTTAATGCCAAAATGTATTCCAACACCCCTAATGCAGATAGATATCATCTAATTATGTAATATCACTTTTCTTGTAGATTATGCATAGAAATTCAGAACCTTTTAAGTTCCCTGTTGAAAAAAGCTGATTAGGTATGTTTTGAAGCATGGCTGATGGTTTGAGCTGGTTTAAACTGGTTTATAGCTGGTTATGAGCTGGTTAAAGCTGGTTCTTAGCTGGTCATGTGCTGGTCCTACGATGACATGACCAGTTTAAACCAGCTCAATCCAGCAGCCATGCTTCAAAACACACCTATCCATAACATGATGGATTTTTCAACAAGGTCTATGAGGAAAAAAAAACACTAGAAGTCAAGTAATGTTAAAGGTACATGAAACTTCTTTTTCTGACATTTTAGTAGAGGTATTTGTGTTACACATCATAGAAGACAATGTTAGCATCCGTTAATATTAATTGTTAGACAAAACTGGTTCATTTTGAGTTTTTTTGAGCTATTTTTATCATCCGGCGTTAAAATGTACATTTTGTTGGCGTCACAGTTTGTGATGTGGCAAAGGACTATAGTACTTCGATGACGTGTCAGTCTCTCATAGGTGCAACAGCACATTCATATAGATGTTTTCGATACAGAGTGCAAATGGTTGTGCATTTATTCGTGTTTTTAACTCGATGGGAGTGAAATGCAACCGTCTGAACCTAAGGCTGGTGCTGAAACAAGGGGTTTCATGACCCTTTAAATGAGCAGTTCACTTCCAAAAATGTACAGATAATGTACTCACCCCCTTGTCATCCAAGATGTTCATGTCTTTCTTTCTTCATTGGAAAAAAAAAAAAAAAACTCTATATAGTGGACTTCTATGGTGCCCATGAGTTTGAACTTCCAAAATACAGTTTAAATGCAGCTTCAAAGGGCTCTAAACAATCCCAGCCAAGGGAGAAGGGTCTTATCTAGCGAAATACAATACAAATTGTAAAAAAAAAATACAATTTACATACTTTTTAACCTTAAATGCTCGTATGGTCTGATTTCATGCAGGCCTTTTTAAAGAAAATAACCGGTCGTTTCACTAGATAAGACCCTAATTCCTTGGCTGGGATCGTTTAGAGCCTTTTGAAGCTGCATTTAAACTACAGCACAGAAGTCCATTATATGGAGAGGAATCCTGAAATGTTTTTCTTAGAGTACATTATCTGTACATTTTTGTGCTGGAAGTGAACCACTCATTTAAGGTCACACATGGTTCAAATACTTCAAGCCTTTACAAATTTAAATTGTACTTTTTTTCAATTTGTCCTAATTACCTTGGCCCTCCATACCGTTCATCTGCTCCTTAGGCCCCTCTGTAATGGTTGCCTGCTCTGCCTGCTCCTCCTGCCCCTCCGTAACGATCGCCTGCTCCTCCTCCCCCTCCATAATGATTGCCTGTTCCTCCTGCCCCTCCAATGGGTCACAGGGTGTGAGGTGCAGTGTAATCAGTTCAGCATCACTGCCACTGGAATCCTGGTCCCAACCTGTGCAAGTTAAACAAGTGTTATGTTTTGCTTACTTAAAACAGGCATGGTTCAAACTCATGGTTAACCTCTATGTTTCAAGTGTCAAGCTGTTTGAATCATACAGTCCAATTTTGTGGGTTTGTGGGTGACAAACTGCAAATGTGGTAAACTGGAAAACTGTTCTTCCCATCATTCCTTAAATCTTGCTCTCTTTTAAAAGGTGAATAAGAACATTGTTTTAGGGATGGATCACCCTAAAATTAAAATTTAGCCAACAATGACTGATAATTACGATAAGAAAAAGATTAAAAAACTTTAACTGTGGGAAAAGAATCAGCTAACATGCTAACATGTGTTGGTTATATAAAAATTTAAACCTCTCCAAAGTTTCTACTGTCAAGAAGGTTAGGAGTTCATGACTCCTAACCCAGGTTGTAGGGGGGGAGCCATTCCTTTAAGATTTAGAAAACATTAATACAAATCTTTTGCATACTCAACACAAGTTGTGAACTGTGACTTTAAAAACTATAGTGCATGCATCTTAACTTCACAAAGGTATTCATAAAATGAACCTATCTTCTGAAGGAAGTCCTTGGCATAGGTGGAAAGTGTGCATCGAGGGGTTAAAATTTCACACTTATTTTTTTTCTTTTTGGTCTCCTTGCCAAGAAGCAGAACTGGCTTGTATCCTATGGCATGGAGTTTCTCAAGCTGCAATGACAACATTGTGTATTTGCTGTTTAAAGTAATAGAAAAACAACAGCAAATAAATTGAAAACAAAAAACAATTCTTCTATTTAGAAAAAAGATACATCTGAAAAAAGATACATCTTCTATATAGAAAAAAGATACATCTCCATAAGGGTATCATATAGCTTTTTGCAACATTAGTAGCTCAGGTTTAGCACCTACACTAGCAAGACTGTGTAACCACTGTACAACTGGACAGTGACAATCTACAGATTTATTCAAAATAAGAACCTCTGTGATAATATGGCCAAATGGGTGAATGCTCCACATACATTTATAGCTGGCATGTGCACATTGTAAAGATCTTTGAATAGTACATTATAAAAGTAGTAGAATGAATGCAGTCCATTTGTTATTTCTCATCCCCTTAATAAGAAAGTTTGATTATACTGTACCTGTGATTCTGCCATAATGCTCGGTTTTTATTAATTCAAAAATACCCAACTATCACTTATATTTGCTGTGTGTTCCAATTTTGCTATAGTAGTTTAGGACTGTCATGTGTTAGGGCTAAGATTTGATTATTTAAGGGTATTAGCACTGAAATAAAACAGTATATTAAATGACATTCTTGCCAAATCACATTTACAGTACGTCTGCCTTCAAAGCTGATAAGTTGCCTTCAAAGTTAAGTTGTACTTCTGTTCTTTTATAATAGAAATAATAAAATAATAATAAGATGAAAGGGAATGAAAGGAAAGGACCGTAATGTTTGGTCAAGTACGGTGACCCATATTTGTTCTTATTCACCTTTTAAAAGAGAGCAAGATTTAAGGAATGATGGGAAGAGCAGTTTTCCAGTTTACCACATTTGCAGTTTGTCACCCACAAACCCACAAAATTGGACTGTATGATTCAAACAGCTTGACACTTGAAACATAGAGGTTAACCATGAGTTTGAACCATGCCTGTTTTAAGTAAGCAAAACATAACACTTGTTTAACTTGCACAGGTTGGGACCAGGATTCCAGTGGCAGTGATGCTGAACTGATTACACTGCACCTCACACCCTGTGACCCATTGGAGGGGCAGAATGAACAGGCAATCATTATGGAGGGGGAGGAGGAGCAGGCGATCGTTACGGAGGGGCCTAAGGAGCAGATGAATGGTATGGAGGGCCAAGGTAATTAGGACAAATTGAAAAAAAGTACAATTTAAATTTGTAAAGGCTTGAAGTATTTGAACCATGTGTGACCTTAAATGAGTAGTTCACTTCCAGCACAAAAATGTACAGATAATGTACTCTAAGAAAAACATTTCAGGATTCCTCTCCATATAATGGACTTCTGTGCTGTAGTTTAAATGCAGCTTCAAAAGGCTCTAAACGATCCCAGCCAAGAAATTAGGGTCTTATCTAGTGAAACGACCGGTTATTTTTTTAAAAGGCCTGCATGAAATCAGACCATACGAGCATTTAAGGTTAAAAAGTATGTAAATTGTATTTTTTTTACAATTTGTATTGTATTTCGCTAGATAAGACCCTTCTCCCTTGGCTGGGATTGTTTAGAGCCCTTTGAAGCTGCATTTAAACTGTATTTTGGAAGTTCAAACTCATGGGCACCATAGAAGTCCACTATATAGAGTTTTTTTTTTCCAATGAAGAAAGAAAGACATGAACATCTTGGATGACAAGAGTACATTATCTGTACATTTTTGGAAGTGAACTGCTCATTTAAAGGGTCATGAAGTCCACTATGGTTCAGACGGTTGCATTTCACTCCCATCGAGTTAAAAACACGAACATTTTTGCACCTATGAGACATGACAAGGGGGTGATGATACATTGAACCAGTTTTGTCTAACATTTTTAACATTGTCTTCTATGCTCATTTCAAAAATGTCAGAAAAAGAAGTTTCATGACCTTTAACCCTTCTTGTTTCATGATGGAAAAATCCATCAGCTGGATAGAAAAGCTGGTCATGTCATCGTAGGACCAGCACATGACCAGCTAAGAACCAGCATTAACCAGCTCATAACCAGCTATAAACCAGTTTAAACCAGCTCAAACCATCAGCCATGCTTTAAAACATACCTAATCAGCTTTTTTCAACAGGGAACTTAAAAGGTTCTGAATTTCTATGCATAATCTACAAGAAAAGTGATATTACATAATTAGATGATATCTATCTGCATTAGGGGTGTTGGAATACATTTTGGCATTAAATCGAATGCTAGAAGTTCTATTCTTATGTTTTTGGGGTTTTTTTCATACACTATTGTTTAGCTGTTAAAGCTTGGATAGGCAATATTAGATAAACCAGCCAGAGCAGCTAGATTTTGAAAGTATCCTGTCAGGGCTCACACCAAAAAACTCCCCCAAAACACATGAACGCGCTCTGTGTAACTACTGCTTGTGCACCAACCGTATCAAACTTCTTCCCCATGTCTCATTCACATGTATGAAAACACTGAACATTATTAACAAATTCCCTCTGAAACTAAACAAATAAATAAACACTGCAATCATGGGGTCACTTTAATCT
>NW_026128627.1:40756-104118 GCF_022985175.1 Labeo rohita
ATGTAACATACTGAGTGTTGTCATTCTAGTTTATGCACATATTTTCAGTTTTCTTTAGTATCAGATTGACTAAAAAAAGTCAAGTTTGTGTGTTATTGTGCTCATGAACAGATTGTCTCATGTATGTATTTAACTGTTGTTGTTTTTTAGCAAACATTTTAATCAAGAAACAACTGCATGACCAAGTGATGTTGACAATGCGACTGCAAGAGGAAAAAAGCATTTTGGTGTTGGAGATGCACAACACTGCACACGGTTGCAGAGCCTGGCCGTGGTTCTCAAGAACAAGATAGCTGAGGAGGGTAAGTTGAATAAAAACCCTGTTCATTTAAAGTATGAATTTAAAAAAAAAATACCTTTCAGTCTCGGTCATAGAACTCGGATGGAGTAGAACAGTTATTGTTCTGTTTGTCATGGTCATTTGGCTTGCACATAATAAAAAGGGGATTATAGTTGTTCAATATGGTATCAAGTCTACATTTGCTTAAGAGATTTGTTCTGTGGCTGTTACATGAAAGCTGAAATTAATCTTGATGTAACTTCTTGAATGCTACACAATGTGTTACTTTAGCACACCTGTAATGAAGAAGAAAGATGTAAGCTACTAGACATTGGCTGCAGCACAAAACGCTTTTTGTTTGTCCTTAATGGTATCTCTTTTGTTTTTTGAGATGTAGACAAGGGAAATGAGGGACTTTGCTGTCTCTTAAGAAGAAGACTGTCAGATGTGTCAGAAAGGTTGCGAGTGTCCTCCAACAGTACAAGACTGCTTTAGGCCCTGAGGCCTCTGCCCTTCTACATGTTGAAGCAGAAGATCAAAGTGGCCTCAGTAGTCCAGACACCATTGAGGATGAAGAAGAAAACACTATTTAGGTCATTAATTTATTCATATGTATGTTTGTTTGCTCTCAAACATAGACCAGGGGATGTTCCATCAAGGTGGATTAAGGAAAAGCCTGGATTAGGAACATTGCAGGAACATCAACTGGCCCGTCTCAGATCAACTCAAGATGGCTGATGCAGTCGCTGCAACTCGGCTTGTCAATCTTCAGATGCTGGTTACAGAATATGAGGCACTGCACCTGTTTCAACAGCCAGTCAGCTTGTAGCAAAGTCAGCTGGTCAAGTCACTAAACTGTCGGCCGGTTGAAGTTTTGGACGGAGGAAAAGGAGGCTAAATTGACTCGACATGGCTAAATTATGGAAGTGGAACAGCTTGAGCCTGTAGTGAAAGTCAATGTTAATTCAAGCCATGCTTTTTCAAGAGATCAAAGCTGTGCTGATGAAAAAAATCCCCATTACTGTTCATTACTTCATCATTTATTTATGTATTTATTCATGCTTTACACATCTTGTTCATATTGTTTTTCTGTATTTTTCCAGATGGAAGCTGCACAAAGGACTGTGTTGAAGGAAATGGACTTGCCCAGTGTCTGTGTATTTTCCCATACTACACTGATTGATTAACCACATCAAAATCTGAATGCATTCTATATTGTTGAATATAAGCCTGTATCTGTAGATTGCCAAGCAATTTATTAAGCACATGAATGTTTCTTGAAGATGCATAAACCTTAGTAAAGGAAAGGAAGGAAAAGAAAAGAAGAGACTCCCATTGATTGCGGTGACCCTGTGACCTTTCCTACACTCAAAAAAAAATTTCAGCCCTTAACGTAATTCAATTACGTACATCTTTTCCATTCATTTAGATTACGTAGTTTTAATTTAAACAAATCAAGTAAACTTAATGTGATTCAAATGCATCAGTCTTACGTAAATGAAACAGGTAAAGTTGATGTAATATTTCCCAGTGTTAAACAAACCCTGCTCAGTGTTCATGTGTTTCCACACTACAGAGTGTTCAAGTAGCACTGACACAGTGTTGGAGTTAAGGAGATCATTATGTCATGATTGACCAATAATGATGAACACCTGCTGTTTACAAGCAGAATCACAGAAGAAAAGAGAAACACAAGAATCAGCCACAGCCAAAGATAAAATGAACTTAAATAAATAAAGACATCAAATCTCTGATTAAACAACTTCACAAACAACATTACAGATTGACTTGATTTCTGTAATATATCCACTAATAGTATTTGAGAACATCTAAACAGAGGTTTAGATGTTTTATTAAAAAAACTTTTCATTTGACCTCACCATCATGGTGAACAAGGTTTACTTTAGTTGGGCTCTGGACCCTTGACTTTCTTAGTTTAGTTTTTTTTTTCCTCCTTCTCTTTGGTTGCTGTATTTGTGTTTGTAGAGCACATTTGTTATAGCAACAACCAAACAACAAGAAAAAAGAGTTTTGTTAAATGTTCTTGGTTAATTATTATTGGTGTACACCAGGGATCCCCAAATCTGGACCCTGAGATCCACTTTCCAGCAGAGTTTAGCTCTAACCCCAATCAAACACACCTGAAAATGCTAATCAGTGTCTTCAGGATCAGAGGTGTATAGTCCAGGGGTCAGAAAGTAGAAGTCCTGCCATGTATTTGTTCCACCCATGAACTGATGAAATGATTTCACCAGAGGTGGAACCAAGTCCTTCAGTTCAAGTCACAAGCAAGTCTCAAGTCAAAAACCAAGTCCTTGAAGAGTTAAAGGTCATGAGATAATTAAGTGACTAATTAAATGATGATTGTGCATTAGTGATGAACACCTGCTGTTATTGAGAATTACAGAGGATCAGATGTTGATGTTTTATTGGTTAAGATGATGCTACCATCATGGAGATCAGTGTTTGCTTTAGTTTGGCTCCTGACTCTTTTTATAATTCAAAGTAATTCGCTTTTAAACAATTGCAATGTTGTATAACAGCAAGTGTTTACACATTGCTGAATCAAAAGCTTTCGAAAATAAGTTAGGTAACATGTTTTTTTATTGTAACAGACTTTTCAGAGAACCAAAGAAAAATGATATTTAACAAATGCCACTATAATGCTGAAATATTGGGGAGAAAACTTGCAGCAGCTCAAGCTTTTAGACATGAACACTTATCATATGATCCTCAACAGTAGTGGCAATAATTCTTCGTACTGCAGTGCATGATGGCCATTTTTACTATGGTGTTACCCAGCATGCATTGCAGCATTACAGATTTTGTTGATTGTCACCATTGTTGAGATTCATATGCTGGTTCTTGATGTCTGTGTGTGTCTACATATAACAAGAGCTAAAATACTTTGTGCCTTACATACAGCAGAATTTGTATTAATTTTTAACACTGTGAATGCTGAGCTTCACGGGACTTATTGTTCAAAACCTACACAACCTTACATGATGATCATTCACATGACTTAAAAGCAAAACATGATGACTAATCTACTACCAAAAGCTTCTGATTCAGCAATGTGCAAACACTTGCTGTGAAACAATAGCACATTTGCTTAGAAGCAAATTACTTTGAATTATAAAAAGGGTCAGGAGCCCAACTAAAGCAAACACTGATCTCCATGATGGTAGCATCATTTTAACCAATAAAACATCAACATCTGATCCTCTGTAATTCTCAATAACAGCAGGTGTTCATCACTAATGCACAATCATCATTTAATTAGTCACTTAATTATCTCATTACCTTTAACTCTTTGAGGACTTGGTATTTGACTTGAGACTTGCTTGTGACTTGAACTGAAGGACTTGGTTCCACCTCTGGTGAAATCATTTCATCAGTTCATGGGTGGAACAAATATATGGCAGGACTTCTACTTTCTGACCCCTGGACTATACACCTCTGCAGGTAGGGGAGTTTGATCAGGGTTGGAGCTAAACTCTGCAGCGCATTGGACCTCCAGGGTAAGATTTGGGGAACCCTGATGTACACCTTCAATAATAATTAACCAAGAACATTTAATAAATCATCATCCAGTGGTCTGATTTGCTGATATCGTTCTGTGGTTTACCTTTTGGTTTCATGATATCTACAGCAGTCGCATGAACTGTTACTATTACTACTTTAAGATCTCCAGAGTCACTTAGACACACACAGACATCAAGAATCAGCATATGAATCTCAACAATGGTGACATTCAACAGCTGCATGCTGGGAGTCATGGGTGAGATTTATAGTCTGCTGTTACCCAGCATGCAGCTGTTGAATGTCACCATTGTTGAGATTCAAATGCTGATTCTTGATGTCTGTGTGTGTCAAAAGGATACCGTAGATTTCAAAGTTTAATGTATAAGATAAACTCTAATAGATAATCCATAATAGTTCATTCACCTGTTGTAAACATTATGAAAATAATAGACTAACCACATGAGATCAGTGCATCAGGCCACTGGATGATAATGATTTCACAACCAAAAAAAATTTACCAAAAACACCAAATCAGACTTTTTTTTTTTTTTTTTGACTTTTTTTATTTTGCTGTAATAGATATGCTTTATACACACAATTACAGCAGCCAAAAAAAAACCCCACAAAAGTCAAGAGTCCAACTAAAGTAAACCCTGATCGCGATGATCGTGAGGTCAACTGAAACAAAAAAAAATACATAAATAAAACATCTAAACCTCTGTTTAGATGTTCTCAAATTATATTTGTGGATATATGACAGAAATCAAATCAAACTGTAATGTTTGTGGAGTTGTTTAATCAGAGATTTAATGTCTATTAAATTTAAGTTCATTTTATCTTTGGCTGTGTCTGATTCTTGTGTTTCTCTTTTCTTCTGTGATTCTGCTTGTAAACAGCAGGTGTTGATCATTATTGGTCAATCATGACATAATGATCTCCTTAACTCCAACACTGTGTCAATGCTACTTGAACACTCTGTAGTGTGGAAACACATGAACACTGAGCAGGGTTTGTTTAACACTGGGAAATATTACATCAACTTTACCTGTTTCATTTACGTAAGACTGATGCATTTGAATCACATTAAGTTTACTTGATTTGTTTAAATTAAAACTACGTAATCTAAATGAATGGAAAAGATGTACGTAATTGAATTACGTTAAGGGCTGAAATATTTTTTTGAGTGTAATTATGGTCTGAATATGTTTGTTTAGCCCACTCAAAAAATTTATAAATTGCCCCTGCACTTATAAATATGTAAGTATTAGGAACAATAAGTAAGCCAAACAATACCCAAATAATAAAGGCTTTTAAAATGTGTGTAGCCTGCTCCCCAGACCTTCACAATAAATCAATAGCTGTCGAAATCAATTCTACACTGTAAAAAGCAACCTATAGAATCTACTCAATATAATGGGGTAAACTGATGTAACAATTTGCACTCAGTTTGATGGGTAGATTCTATCCTATATGTCTGAGTAAAGAATACCTGAATTTATCAGATAAGACAAACAAAAAAAAAAAAGTAGGTTAAGTCTACACAGCAAAAAGCCCAGTGTTAAATGAACTCTCCCGGGAGTTTGAGTCCATACTCAAGAGTGTTAAAATGAACACTGAAGCAGTGTTAGAGTTAATGAGGTAATTAAGTGATTCATTGAGTGATGATTGAAAATTATCGAAGACACCAAAAGGTTTACGTCACCATTATAGTGGTCAGTGTTAGCATTAGTTGGGCTCTTGACCCGTAGCATTTTAATATTAGCTTTTGTTCTACTGTTTAATTAAACTAGCCAGACAAGCCAAAGAGCAAAAGTCTTGCAGTGGTGATAATTCTGTTTTAAAATAAACTTAATTTGAGCCACTGAAATCATTTAGAGTTGTATATCCTTTATTTATTATAACTGCCTTGTGGTTTCACAGCAGCAAAAAAATGATAAAGCTTGAATTTGTTTTTAAATTTTGAATGGACTTTTTACAAGCTCCTCCGATCAAAAAAAAAAACTTTCAAAAGCTGTTCTTTTAGGCTCACACAGACATCATGAATCAGCATATGAATCTCAAAAATGGTGACAAACAGCATATCCAGAAACAGATCAACTCTAAACATCACGGAGATCATCAGCTCATAATTTATTCATGCCACAATGCATGAATTTCAAAATAATCCATTTAAAACAACTAGTAAATCAGTGTGATGTAAAGTTAAACAAATTCCTTGCATAAACATGCTCAGTGAAAGTTTTTTTCGCTTATTTTTAAAGTATATGTTATGTAATATGTAAGGTAAAATTATTATTTTTTGCAAGTGTTTATTATGATGTACAGTATTTGTGGTCTTTCTCAAAAACATAGAACACCAAATGCTCATTTATTGCTTAATTATTGACTGCAGCCTTTAGGAAGTGATCCAAAAATTTGACAAGGTGCATAGGCTGAAACTATTTAGTCTTTGGCAATTTGAACACATGGAGATGTCATTATCTGAAAAGTAGAGAATCTTATGAAAAGGAATATCCCTGGAGTCTAGACACTGGCAGCGCTGAGATCTGGATGAATGTGGACCTCGACTCCTGATGAAAATGATGAGGACTCGAGGTGAAGAAGCTGGAAGATCTGAAGTGTTTTGTCTTATATGTTTTGCAAGTCTTACCAGTGCTCTGTGAGGTTAAGTTAATTTGAAAAGCACAACAGAACATGAAATCAAGTTATATTTCAACTGAAATGAAATAACATATAGTGCAATGTACTGTATAATCATGATACATAAAATATGCTATTGAATAACATCTAAAAAGGAAAATTGGTTGGATTAAGTACATTTCTATTTCTATCAATCCTACTTGAAACTAAACTCCTTGTTTCAAATTTACTGGGGATTTTCACCACTACAGAAATATGACACATGACTTTAAAAATAGTGCAAAAGCAAAGTAATAAACAGGCATAAACAAAAATGTTGTTCAAATTCTACATTTTATTTCTTCACATTCATCTGAACAGAATCCTTTGGCTGCCAGGAATGGGCCCACTCCTTGCCACTAAAAACAGAAGGGATTTATTTATTTTTTATTTACTGGGTGTTTCCAATAAACAAACATTTTAACAAGTGTGAAGCACACATCATTACAGAACATGTCTTTTATAAGCATAACAGTGTAATTTTCCATCTATGAAGAACCTGACCACCATTTGTGACAAAGCAGATTAATAAGAAACACAGTGATTAACCAAAAACAACTGTTTATAGTTTTTGTGAAGAGGCTAACAAATATGCTTGTAAATTAATAATGCCTCTGATTTTATTTACTCATGGGTAAAGGTCTAGGTGTAGAAAAAGACAAAAGATTAAACGTAAAATATTGGACCCAAGGCTCAAACTCAACAAAATCATTTCTGCTTTGCACCACCTAAAAAGATTAAATAAATGAATGTAGAAAAAAAAGAACAAATAAAAAAATGAACAAAGATAAAGTTATTTAATAATTTCATTCTTAGCAGAAAAAACAGAAGAATATTATGTTTGGTTATAGGCACTGCTTGTTCCACAAAAAAAACAAAAAACAAAAATGGGTCATTGTTAAAACATACATACTTTTCCAGTCTCAGCATAAGGTATGTGATCATCAATTTTTTCAGTACAAACTCCTTCCTAATCTGTAATTCAAAAAGACTAAACACAAAAAAAGTATCTAACAAACAGTTATGGTATGTATTGTATGTTTGCCAACACACAAGAAAGTTTCTAAATCATACATTACACTTTGCACACTGTCTACACTATGCATTTCTTTTATGGCTGTCTAACCTTTCTCACTCTTTCTCTTACTACACTCCTGATGGGGAAAGCCTCTAGATGAGTGTGGTAGGAGCAATCTGTGAACATCAAAAACATATTTCACATATTTCTTAGAGTAGGAACAAAATACACACAACTCTGAAGACTTCAGTAGTGTCCAGACCTGCAAGGATGACAAGTGATGTTTATCACCAACCAAAAGTTGAACCAGGTTTAACTTGTAACATGGAAATAAATGACTCTCAGCTCCAATGTGGTATGCTTGCTTGACCATAACCATAACCATAACCATACTACTGCTGAGCCACAGCTCACAATTGAGAATACTACACCACTGCTTTCTCTACTGCTTGGAAATGCATTTTGGTCAAATTTGACACATTAAGCCAAAATACTACACACTTGGCAATGCATTTTTAAAATGATATTAAACTACAGCTGGATTTTATAGGTTGTCTGTTAGGACGTATTATCTGCAGTAGTTATAAAAATAAACAATGGAATAAACTATAGTAAATAACCAGGGGTAAAAATAGCAATGTGAACACATTGATAGAGGCAACGATTATTGCATTTACATGCACTTACTCTTTTGTGGCTTTTTCCTCTTAGGCATATGCCTTGGTCCCTCTGTGGGATAGAAGAAGAGTCAAATATACACAGGGGAAAAAACATTAAAAAAAAAAAAAAAAAAAGGACAAAATGCACTTTGTAATGTGTGTGTGTGTGTTTTAACATGACTGGTTTGGTCATGGACAAAAATATTGGTATCCCTGCATTTCTGTCAGATAATAAATGCACTACTTTTTTCAGATTGCCATTACAAATTGTTTGCATTGGAATAACACAAAAAAGCAGAAAAAAAAAAAGCCAAATCTGAGATATTCTGTACAGAACTCCAAAAATGGACTGGAAAATTTATTGGCAGCTTTTCAGAATCTTCAGAAATAATTATATTTCAAGCAGGTTTAAGTGGCCAGAAATGAGTCCAGATCAAAATCCCATAGAGCACCTGTCTAGAAATCTCAAAACAGCAGTTGGGAGAAGAAACCCTTTAAATCTGAAAGACCTGGAGGAGTTGACAAAAGAAGAGTGGTCCAAAATTCCAGTAGAGAGCTGTAAGAGACCTACTGATGGTTACAGGAAGTGACTGATTTCAGTTATTTTTTTTTTACAAAGGATGTGCTACAAATATTAAGTTGAGGATGTCAATTTTGCTCAGTACATTTTTTGAGATCTGTGCAGAGTGTCTCGGATTTGGCTTTTTGTGATGTCCCAATGCAAATAATTTATAATTACAACAAGTTTCTGGGAGAAGTAGTGCATTTATTATCTGACAAATGCAGAGGTGCCAATATTTTGGTCCATGACTGTATGTGTCCCTGGTGCGTCTACAGACCCCCAAAATATGAGAAATGGCCATCCTCTCTCTTATAGTAAATGTGTGTGCATACACACTGTTTATATTTGGCTCCATATTTTACATCACATTGCAGGCTCATTAGAATTAGAACCTGCATATAACGTACATTAGAATAGTAACCATAGTTCCATCTAAAATGGCTTGTTTCTGACATACTATGTGCCTGCAAAAAGGCCCAGTTTAAGATAAATAATTTTTTGTAACTGTGGATCATGCAGAATTACTCTAGTGGAGAATCAGAATAAAAATATAGAACTGGAAATGAGCATAATATGTCTCCTTTAAATTCAATTTAATGAATTCAATTCCTTAAGAATCTTCTTAACTAATGAGCTATGGTAATATATAGTTACCAGAACCACCAATAATTACCCTACAAACATTTTACATACCTGACTTTCTCTTTTTGCAACTGAGATCAACTGTGCCCATGGCTGACCCTGTGAAGAAAGCAGTGGTTTTGGAGAGAGAAAATTACTCATATACACAATAAAGCTTAAACATATTATTTTAAATACATCAACATCACAACATCACACAAGTGCAGCAGTGCATGTACTAATAGGTGAAATGTACTTGCATTTTTATTGCGATTGAATTAATGTTGATTCATTAACCCAATGTGTTTGTTATCTTGCTTATGTCCATACTGTTTGTGATAATCCCAATTTGTTTTAACAAGTGCTGATCATTTACTGACTTGTTCAGGGAATGCAAGGGGTGGGTAAATAATAGTGTTGTACAGCAAGACATAAATATTAAAACGATCCTAATATTGTTAATTCTGAAATGTAGCCTCATCCAAGGTCTATAATAAGCAGTGGCCTGTTCCAGCATATTAACACTGGCAGCTACCATTGGGAGTGTGTGTCTGTAGAATACAAGTTTGACTCATCTCCGAGGGACCGACACATGTTGCTGAACCAGCAGTGAACTAACGTTAGGGAGCTGAAGAGATTAAAGTGACCCCATGATTGCAGTGTTTATTTATTTATTTAGTTTCAGAGGGAATTTGTTAATAATGTACGGTGTTTTCATACATGTGAATGAGACATGGGGAAGAAGTTTGATACGGTTGGTGCACAAGCAGTAGTTACACAGAGCGCGTTCATGTGTTTTGGGGGAGTTGCTTTGGTGTGAGCCCTGATAGGATACTTTCAAAATCTAGCTACTCTGGCTGGTTTATCTAATATTGCCTATCCAAGCTTTAACAGCTAAACAACAGTGTATGAAAAAATTCGATTTAATGACAACATTTATTCCAACACCCCTAATGCAGATAGATATCATCTAATTATGTAATACCACTTTTCTTGTAGATTATGCATAGAAATTCAGAACCTTTTAAGTTCCCTGTTGAAAAAAGCTGATTAGGTATGTTTTGAAGCATGGCTGATGGTTTGAGCTGGTTAAAGCTGGTTCTTAGCTGGTCATGTGCTGGTCCTACGATGACATGACCAGTTTAAACCAGCTCATAGCCAGCTAAGGACCAGCTCAATCTAGCAGCCATGCTTCAAAACACACCTATCCATAACATGATGGATTTTTCAACAAGGTTTTACTTTAGTATGTTGCAAAAAAAAGATATAGCATGTAGTGTTTGAGTTATTTTCCCCTACTTGGCATTATGTGTCCTGCAATATGACCATTTCACATGTGCACATTGCAGTGTTGATGCTGAAAAGATATATCATGCAGCCCCTACCTGCACAAAGGTCTATGAGGAAAAAAAAAGTCAAGTAATGTACATGGTACATGAAACTTCTTTTTCTGACATTTTAGTAGAGGTATTTGTATTACACATCATAGAAGACAATGTTAGCGTCTGTTAATATTAATTGTTAGACAAAACTGGTTCATTTTTTAGTTTTTTTTAGCTATTTTTATAGCTCATATAGTACTTCGACGACGCGTCAGTCTCTCATAATTATTTATGAGACTGCACATTCTTATCCTATGGGAAGATGCTTGACTTAATTATTCACAACAGCATGTGTTGATTTGCTATGACAGAAGCTTCAGACTGTCAGACTGCCTACATTAGCTGAGAGATACTTTCATGGATCAAAGGATAATGTTTGTTTTTGTTTTCTAAGAGTTCGGCACAAATGTTTAGTAAGTGTAATCAGCCTTTACCGCTCCTTGACGCAACCTAACAAAAGGATTATAAATGTCACAAAATAAGCCTTAAAAGTTAATAGAGGTGCAACAGCACATTCATATAGATGTTTTCGATACAGAGTGCAAATGGTTGTGCATTTATTCATGTTTTTAACTCGATGGGAGTGAAATGCAACCGTCTGAACCTAAGGCTGTGTATGTTGTCTCTCTTCTCCCTCCCCTCCGCAGCGCACCATGCCCACATTCTGTAGCATTTTTTAAAACTGTGGTGAGAACTAACCACTGCTGAAACAAGGGGTTTCATGACCCTTTAAATGAGCAGTTCACTTCCAAAAATGTACAGATAATGTACTCACCCCCTTATCATCCAAGATGTTCATGTCTTTCTTTCTTCATTGGGGAAAAAAACTCTATATAGTGGATTTCTATGGTGCCCATGAGTTTGAACTTCCAAAATGCATTTTAAATGCAGCTTCAAAGGGCTCTAAACAATCCCAGCCAAGAAAGAAGGGTCTAATCTAGCAAAATACAATACAAATTGTAAAAAAATACAATTTACATACTTTTGAACCTTAAATGCTCGTATGGTCTGATTTCATGCAGGCTTTTTTAAAGAAAATAACCGGTCGTTTCACTAGATAAGACCCTAATTCCTTGGCTGGGATCGTTTAGAGCCTGTGACCTTTGAGTTAAAAGTCTGATTACAAGAAGATTACAAGTTTGACTCTCTAACCATTAGGCCACGACTGCCCCCTGTTATTATAATAATACTATTATTATTATTATTATAGTATTAATACTAGCATTAGTATTAATACTAATATTAATAATGATAACAATAATAATAATAATAATAATAATAATAATGCCTTTCTGACCTTGCACTGGCATGATTAATCGCAAATGATACCACTGAATTTATCCAGACAATTTAATGTCACATAAGAAATTATACATACAATGACAATGGCTTCATCCTTGATTGATGCAATGTTGTGGTTTCTCTTACGGCAAACCACCCATTGTTCTCGCTTTTCATTAAACTGCTGAAGCTTCTTCTTGAGCCGCTGCTTCACAGGCTGTTCTTTTTTACAATGTGAACAGACCTTCTGGGCGCAGAATAAAATGCCCTGACAGAAGGGACAAATCTTTTTTGTAGACCACCCTGGCATTGCGAGAGATAGAGACAGAAAATGATAGAGATAGATAGATATATAGATTATAGATAGATAGATAGATAGATAGATAGATAGATAGATAGATAGATAGATAGATAGATAGATAGATAGATAGATAGATAGATAGATAGATAGATAGATAGATAGATAGAGTTTGGCTCTTAAAAGTGCCTTTGGGTTCGGTTAGATTCTGACAAGGTTTGGACAGGTGACTTCTTTGACAGGATCTGGAAGGAGAACAGAAAATGTTAATTATGTAGTGTTGAGTAGTCACGTTAAAATAAGGTTTAAAAACTGTACCCCTATAGTGAGATATTCTGAATTTCGTATAAATACTTAAGGTAAATGAATAAAATAAAAATCATGTTTTGTTATTTTCTGTATGCTAATGTGCATTTGGGGCTTCCTCATCCCAGATTTAAAGGCAATGTTATGTGTAGTAATGTTAGGCCAAGTTATTTCATGTCAGTTCAGAATCAGAAGTTAAGGGACATAAATGTCAAATGTAATAATACCATAATGGTTTTTTTTTTTTATTTTAGTTTTAATTGGCTAAATAGCCTACACTGCTGGACAATAACAAATAATTTGTATTCTATATTTTATATTTTTCTCCTGTATTTTTTCCCCTTTTTATCACAGGATAAGGCAGAAAATATATTTCATAGTTCCCATACTGTAATAAATGCAAAAACACTGCATTATTTATATAGCACATACCATATATTTCATATATTTGTCTTTCGTCCTTTCGTCAGTCACAACGTTTCTGTTTTTATTCAGCAATCGCTGGATACCTTTGTCAATATTAGGGATTTCCTGCCACGTCACTCCTTATTACTTTAGGAGTTTTTTTAGTACTTTCTGCGCAAGAGCGCCCTCCAGCGTCGAGTATGAATGAATCAT
Source organism: Labeo rohita (assembly GCF_022985175.1). Taxonomy (NCBI): domain Eukaryota; kingdom Metazoa; phylum Chordata; class Actinopteri; order Cypriniformes; family Cyprinidae; genus Labeo; species Labeo rohita. Next base: position 53,986 of record NW_026128627.1, read on the forward strand.
TACACCGCTTCAGGTTAAACTTGTAACATGGAAAATGAATTAAATGAATTAAATCGCTGTAAAAAAAAAACAGCCAAATTTTGACAGTAACATGCTGTTTTCCATTAAAACAGTGCATTGTGCGTATTATTTGTCATTTTCAAAAAAGTAGCCTGCTGCTATGTATGGTGAATTAACAGCGTTCAAAATCGACACTCAGAGACTGTTTAAAATCTAACTCTACACCCTCATTCACTATTCCCTACATGAGTTTACTAATATAGTCCACCTTACAGAGATAATGAAAACTAATGAGTGATTTCAGACACTGATGAACAGCTGCTGTTAATGAGCAGAATCACTGATTGAAAGAGAAACAAGACAAACACAAGAACTATATAACTGACTTCAGCCACAGCCTTAGATGAAATCAACTGAAAATTTAAACAACTCAACACACAGCTTTACCAACTTCACGCATTTCTAACCAGACTGATTTTATTTCTGTCAGATGTCTATAGAAGATCTGATTGAGAATGAACAGATGTTTAGATGATGTTTTAGTTTTGTTTGATGATACTATTGTGGAGATCAGTGTTTGCTTTAATTGGGCTCCTGACTCTTGATATTTAAACATAGATATATATTTTTTTTTTTGCTGTAACTGGGTTTTTATGATGCATTAGTTACAGCAATAGTGGTCATGTTTAGCTATTTTTAGTTGGGCATGAACGTCATCTATTGAACTGGTTCTGAGTCTATGAGTGTGTATTTGTTATTGCTTTTTTTTTGTTTTTTTTTTCACCATGTGTTTTATAGCATAAGGTTTTTTGGTAATGAGGCAACCAGAAAATAAGAACTTAATAGTTAAAATATAAAGCTACTGTACTATTTATACTCAAATAGAGACATGAAGAATCAGCACATGAACCTCGACAATAGTGACAATTGAAAGCTTCATTCTCACAACAATTAAAGTAAAATTAACTTTAAAATGTCAAGGTTCAACAGCCCAACTAAAGTAAACACTGATCTCCACCGTGGTAGTGAAAGAAAAAAAAATCTAAACCTCTTCAACTCTCTTCTGTAGACGTCTTACAGAAATAAAGTCAGTGTGGTAATAATTGAAGCTGGTAATGCTGTTTTAGTAGTTTAATCAGATCTTGAGAGATTTAATGTCTTCTTTTATTTCAGTTGATGTCATCTAAGGCTGTGGCTGAAGTCAGTTGTTCTTGTGTTTTTCTTTCATTCAGCAATTTTGTTTGTTAACAGCTGCTGTTCATCACTAATGCTCAATCAGAACGTGATCAATCATATAATTATCTCATTAACTTCAGCACTAATTCAGTATTACTCAAACACTCTGTAGTGTTGATTATAAGTGTTCATTTGAAATTAGGATTTTGCTGTGGGTAGACAAAAAATAGACTGAAACATCAATAATGTAAAAATCCAAGATGATCTCAAGAAAACAGAGGTTAACATATTCATATGAAATGGAATAAATCAGTCAATAAATTCCATTACATATGAATATGTTGACCTCAAGTCATCACTGATTTGATAAATCAGTGATGACTTGAGGTCAACATATTCATATGTAACGGAATAAATGAGTGATGACTTCAGGTCAACATATTCATAACAATAAATTAGTGATGACTAGAGGTCATCATATTAATATATAACAATAAATAAGTGATGACTTGAGGCAGAGATGGGACCAAGTCGTTCATTTCAAGTCACAAGCAAGTCTCGAGTCAAATCCCAAGTCCTCAAAGAGTTGAAGTTAATGAGATAATTAAGTGACTAATTAAGTGATGGCAGTAGATGGTGCCAGTAGATGGTGAGTACACTAATCATTTTCTTGACAGGGTTTCTCCATTTAGCTTTTTTCTAAAGAAATGTTCCTTGGTTAAGCTTTGGTTAATGTCTCCATATTTCCTCTGTGATGCAGAGAAATCTCCAATATTTTGACAGGGATGGTTTAGTGCAAAATACTCACGCATCCTGTCATCAATTTGGTCCCACTTTGCAGGATCAGATGGGTAGCTTGTTAATACCCTTTCTGGGTCTAGAGGCTCCTGCTGCAAAACGATATTGGGCTCACTTCTGGCTGGCTGCTGTTCTTCCATCAGTTTGTCCTTCTGTGACGGCGCTGATGTTGACGGCGCCACAGCGTCTTCCACCGCATTTCTCGCCGCATCTTCCACCGCGTCTTCGGGCCGTGTCTCCGGGCCTGGCTCGGCCTCTGGCTCTGCTGACGCGAGCAGGTTCACAGCTGTCGGACGGCTGCCCGACAGAAACTTCTGTAAAGCCCCCCGCTGTCTCTTCTTTTGTTCCTCTTCATTTTTTTTTCTTTTTACGTTTTGCCGCACCCGAAAGCATCTTGTTAGCCTACTCAAAAAACACCTGCCTGCTAGCTTTGTTGTCCCGCTCTGACCTCTGACCGCCTCTGAACGCCGCTGACGTCCCCTCGGACTTAACTGGCTGGCGCCTCTATACAGTCAAGAGCTGGCGTTAATGTGACGTAATGTAACAGTCTATGGTTAAGATAAACATTGTCACTATTTTTAGTTAATTAATAAATATTGAAATAAATTGTAGATAGGACATTTATACATTTTATTTTATTTTTTTTATTTTTTTTTGTCCCTCTGTCTGGGCCCCATCCCGCCAATCAGGCCCTAGGCACGTGCCTAGTTTGCCTTTGCGTTAATCCGGCTCTGCATGCAGTTCGTGTGAAAGTCCAGAACAAGAGATCGGTGTCTGGTCAATCGGTGCATCTCTCCACTGTATACATTAAGTATGTATTGATCATTGTTAAAGCTACAAAGCTAATAATTTTGTAGGCTGTTTGTCCGTCAGAGATGCGTCTCTCTGTGATCGCTTAAAATTGTAAATTATCAACGTTAAAAAACTGTCAACTGTCAACTGTCAACTGTCCCGAGTGTCTCTCACGCTGGCCCTGGGCCATCGGACACTCCTTATTGTCGAGCCCTGCATGAGATCTGTTTAGAGCAAATAAATCATATTGATATAGCTATGAAACCTACACTCTTAAAACAGATGTGTTAAAAACAACACAACCTGTGTTAAATCTTAACACACTTGTGTGTTAAATTAAGGACAACACATTTTGTGTTAATTTTAACTCAACCAGTGTGTGATTCGACTTAACACAGGTTGATATTTTGAAAATGTTTAACACACTAATGTGTCACAAATTACAATTTATGACACATTAATATGTTGAATGTGTTAAAATAACACAACATGTGTTATATTTAACACATCTGTGTGTCTAGTTAAGGACAACACATGTTGTGTTAATTCAATTTTAACACACCAGTGTGTTATTCTTCTTAACACAAGACAGTGTGTTAAAATATTTAACACATTAATGTGTTAAACATCACATAGTCTGCATAGCTGTGCTATTTTTAACCAGTTGAAATGAATGCAATACAAAAAAAAATCTATTAACACTACTCAAAGTGTATTTGGTTCCACAATACAGAGTGTTAAATGAACACTGAAGCAGAGTTGAATTGATAATGTTAACAAGCAGAACGAAAGAGAAACAGAAACTCCACAAACAGAATCACCAGCTTCACTCATTACTAACCAGTTTGTCTAAAATGTTATTACGTAGAACAGAGGTTTAGATGTTTTTTTCTTTTGAACTTACCGTGAATGTGATCAGTGTTTGCTTTACTCATGCTCTTGAGCCTTCATTTTCTTACATTAGTTTTTTCTCTGGCTGCTTTAAAGCTGTGTTTGTAAAACATATTTGCAAACAGAAAAATAAAGTCCAGAAGAACACATGAACAAGTGGTTTTGATTGGTTGTTTATGTTGTAACCTACTGATTTCTTCTGAACAGTGTATCTGTGGTTGTTTCATGTTAACAGGAACAATTATAGTGGTGTTGATGAAAGTTATATATTAACTAGATAATTTGACTGCTTTTAAAAACACTTTGCACTCCAGACCATTTGAAAATCAGTGCTGTAGATGCAAACATTCATCAAGAATCAGCATATGAATCTCAAGGATGGTGACAAAAAAAAAGAGCACCAATCAAAACCCATTCATGGCTCCCAGAATGAATTGCTTTATATTTATTGTCACCATCGTTGAGATTCATATGCTGATTCTTCAACTCTATGTCTGCCATTCAGAAATCAGAAAATTGTGTATAATTTATTTATAACCTGTTAAAAATAAATCTGCAGAAATAACAGTTTCCTATATTCAACGGTGTGCAATATAACAGTTATTACAAGATGATTACTTTTAGCATCAATGTACCAGTATCATCCTAATCATATCTTCTCTTAGACATTACCCACTATAATAATGTAATCTGAAAACAGAAATATACCAGGAAAGAGAAAAAACATAATTGTAGATTTTAGGGTCGAGACCCAACAAAAGTAAACACTGACCACAGTGATGGCAATGTTTTAAGAAATTAAACCAACATCTAAACCTCTGTTAATTCTCATTAAGAACTTCTGTATGACAGAAATAAAGTCAAACTGGTTAGTAATGAGTGAAGCTGGTGCTGCTGTTTGTGGAGCTGTTTAATCCTCCTCTGCTGAGATCTTTAGAGATTTATTGTGTTTTATTCAGTTGATTTTATCTGAGGCTGTGACTGGAAGTCAGTTGTAGTTGTGCTTCTGTTTGTCTCTTCTCTTCTTCTTTGTTTGTTTCTCTTTTCTTCAGTAATTCTGCTGGTTAACATTCTCATTAAGTTCAACTCTGCTTCGGTGTTACTTTAATGCTGTGTTGTGGGACCAAATCCACTCTGAGATGTGTTAATCCCTGAAGGTTCCTGAAATAACGTTCCCAAACCCTGTAAAGATCTCCACATCATGAGCATGTCGGGAAACGTTCTGTGAATGTCATTGATATTAGAGGGGACGTTCTGAGAATGCTCTGGGAACATTACATTTTTATTAGAGAAATCCATATACCTGACACGAGTGCATCCACGTCATCCACCAATGAAAATAGATCTTATGCAGTGACGTAGGCAGCAATGTGATTGGATGATATTTAACACATTTTGTGTTGAACACTTTGTGTTGTTTCTCTCTCTCGCTCTCTCTCTCTCTTTCTCTCTTTACACATGATCAACTTAAAATGACACAAAAATGTGTTAAAATGGCAATAACACAAAAAATGTGTTAATAATTAACACATCCTTTTTTAGAGTGTAATAATGAACTTACCGTAATATGAGAAAGTATTTTTCTGATGTCGAATCCTCTGAAATGGCGTATAGACGTGGATAAGATCGACTACTTTCGATTTCACTTCAGCTAAAAGAAACTGCACCGCTAAATGAACGTGATGACATTGCCCCAGTGGAGGGGTTGTGGCTAGAAGGGATACAGCTCGACCGGAAACTAACAAATAAAATTAAATGGGCAAAAGATGTGTCCCTTCTAGCCTTTTCCGGTTTAAGGCTATAATACTGTTTTTGTATTATAGTAAGGACTATGTTTAGGGTTGGGGTAGGTGTAGACGTTAAAAAACACAATTTAATAGGTAGAAAAATGAATTCAATTGTTAGTTTTCGGTCAGAGCTGTATCCCTTCTAGCTACAACCCTGCAGGCTACATGCTATCTAGATGAAAAAAATAAATAAAATAAAATAAATAAAAAGGAAAAGAAAAGAAATAATAAAAAATAAATAAAAATAAGTTATAAATTATTTCAAAAATATGAATCTAAACATTCATGTATCAATTTAAGTAGGGCAATTTGAGACACATAAGCACTGATCTATACTACAAGCAAGTCACGACGTCATGGCTCTGCTGATATTTGTGATGTTATAGAGCAGGGTTCCTCAAATCTTACCCTGGAGGTCCAATGCGCTGCAGAGTTTAGCTCCAACCCTGATCAAACTCCCCTACCTGTAATTTTCTAATGATCCTGAACAGAGGTGTATAGTCCAGGGGTCAGAAAGTAGAAGTCCTGCCATATATTTGTTCCACCCATGAACTGATGAAATGATTTCACCAGAGGTGGAACCAAGTCCTTCAGTTCAAGTCACAAGCAAGTCTCAAGTCAAATACCAAGTCCTCAAAGAGTTAAAGGTAATGAGATAATTAAGTGACTAATTAAATGATGATTGTGCATTAGTGATGAACACCTGTTGTTACTGAGAATTACAGAAGATCAGATGTTGATGTTTTATTGGTTAAGATGATGCTACCATCATGGAGATCAGTGTTTGCTTTAGTTGGGCTCCTGACCCTTTTTATAATTCAAAATAATTTGCTTCTAAACAATTGCAATGTTGTTTCATGGCAAGTATTTACACACTGCTGAATCAAAAGCTTGTGACAACAAATTAGGTAACATGTTTTCTGCATGTAACGGTTACTTTTTGGTTTTTAGACCAACATTGAACTTTCAGAGAACCGAAAAAAAGTGATATTTAACAAATGCCACTATAATGTTAAACTAATCATGATTAGTTAGAACACTTATCATATGATCCTCAACAGTGGTGACAATAATTCTTCGTACTGCAGTGCATGATGGCCATTTTTACTATGGTGTTACCCAGCATGCATTGCAGCATTACAGATTTTGTTGATTGTCACCATTGTTGAGATTCATATGCTGGTTCTTGATGTGTGTGTGTGTCTATATATAACAAGAGCTAAAATGCCTTGTGCCTTACATACAGCAGAATTTCTATTACATTTTAACTACTTGAATGCTGAGCTTCACACGACTGATTGTTCAAAACCTACACAACCTTACATTATGATCAGTCATATGACTTAAAAACAAAACATGATGACTAATCCACTACCAAAAGCTTCTGATTCAGCAAACACTTGCTGTGAAACAATAGTGCAATTGCTTAAAAGCAAATGACTTTGCCTTATCAAAAAGGGTCAGGAGCCCAACTAAAGCAAACACTGATCTCCATGATGGTAGCATCATTTTAACCAATAAAACATCAACATCTGATCCTCTGTAATTCTCAATAACAGCAGGTGTTCATCACTAATGCACAATCATCATTTAATTAGTCACTTAATTATCTCATTACCTTTAACTCTTTGAGGACTTGGTATTTGACTTGAGACTTGCTTGTGACTTGAACTGAAGGACTTGGTTCCACCTCTGGTGAAATCATTTCATCAGTTCATGGGTGGAACAAATATATGGCAGGACTTCTACTTTCTGACCCCTGGACTATACACCTCTGATCCTGAAGACACTGATTAGCATGTTCAGGTGTGTTTGATTGGGGTTAGAGCTAAACTCTGCAGGAAAGTGGATCTCGTGGTCCAGATTTGGGGATCCCTGTTATAGAGTGACACAATTAAACACATTTAAAGTTATTTAAATGTGAAGACTGCCCTGAAACAAAGAATGACTCTGATCTCCAGACAAACCTCCAGAAGCCATTGCTATTGATTTGTTTTTTTGTTTTTTAAATACATAAATACATACATACATGTAGACACTGTGCTCAGTAAAATACAGTAAGGCTAAGACCTTTATGAACAATTCACAATTTCTTTTGTGTTTCACTGCAAATAAAAATAGGTTTAAAACACTAGAATACTAGAATCTATCCAATTCACTATAGGATGAGGAGATACTTTAACCGACCAGGGTACTCCGTAAGCTTTTAGCACAGATCTTAATCTTAAGTACAGGAAAAAGGAGAATCCTGGGAGAGAGAATTTGTCCTTTAGGATGTGAAAGGACTTAAGCCCATAATCATTGTACAGGTCTTCTAAAGTGTAAATATCACATTCAACCCAACATTTGGAAACGGATGGTTTGTTACCAGTACAAAGATTATTATTATGCCAAATGGGGGTAGAGTCACTATATGAATCTGAAGCTCCCATAATCTTTTCTGCTGCTTTCCAGGTTTGATAGAATGGCATATAATTGGACCAAACATTTCCAAAGCTTTCTTAGATATTCCAGTAAAGGGTAAATCCTGTAGACGCAATGGGTAGATAATATTCATTTCTAAAGCCCGCCATGGGACAGGGGAGTCAACATCTAGCCATGTCCTAAGTGGTCTCATCTGGTATGCTAAATTATAGGACCAAAAATCTGGTAGGGATAAGCCACCATGAAGTTTTAGCCAATAGATATAAGACGAGTTCTAGGCTGTTTATTTTTACACACAAATTTTGATACTGCTGTATTGATCTCTTTAAAATAATCAGTAGGTGGTGTCAGAGGTAACACTGAAAATAAAAAAAACTTAGCTACGGAACTATATTCATCTTAACAGTGGCTATTCTTCCATGAAGAGCCAAACAGAGTGGAGACCAACACAGAAGATCACTCTTAATCTTATCCAGAAGAGACTGATAGTTCTACTTGGAAATGTGAGAAAATGAAGGAAAAACTCTGATTCAAAGATCATTAAACTGGTCACTGACAGGGATCATAGTGGGTAAGGTCTGAATCTCTGATTTAGCAGCTAAATTAAGCGGCATTACAATGGATTTGTTACAATTAATCTTATAACCAGACAGTTTACTGAAATAAAAATAATAAAAATAATTTTATGCATTCCTTAACTGAATCTGTGATGTTTGATATATACAACAAAACGTCTTCAGCGTAGAGTGAAATTTTATGGGGTGTATTCATACAACTTATTGGAACTATTGCGGGACATTGTCTCATCACTTGGCCCAAAGGCTCTAATGATAAATTAAAAAGTAAGGGTAACGGGGGATAGCCTTGATGAGCACACCTGCCAAGATGAAAGGAAGGGGAGATAGATGAACCAGTGAGTTCTCTGGCTGAGCATTCAGAATAAATATTTTGACTGCTTGTAGAAAAAAGGAGCCAAACCCAAACTGCTGTAGAACAGACCACAAAAAGCTCCACTCAGTTCTGTCGAATGCTTTCTTTGCATTCAAAGAGAGGATTGCAGAGGAAGCACACTGTAAGAAACAACCTATAGAATCTACTCAATAAAATGAGGTAAACTGAGGTAACAATTTACACTCAGTTTGTTTGGGTAGATTTTATCCTATATGTCTGAGTAAAGAAAAAGCTCAAATTAAGTTTATTTTAAAACAGAATTATCACCACTGCATGATTTTTGCTCTTTGGCTTGTCTGGCTAGTTTAAACTAAACAGTTGAACAAAAGCTAATGTTAAAAAGCTACGGGTCAAGAGCCCAACTAATGCTAACACTGACCACTATAATGGTGACGTAAACATTTTGGTGTCTTCAATAATTTTCAATCATCACTCAGTGAATCACTTAATTACCTCATTAACTTTGACACTGCTTCAGTGTTCATTTTAACACTCAAATAAACTCCTGCGAGAGTTCATTTAACACTGGGCTTTTTGCTGTGTAGACTTTATCTACTTTTTTTTAGTTTGTCATAGCTGTTAAATTCAGGTATTCTTTACTCAAATTTATAGACAAACGAAGTGCAAATTGTTACTTTAATTTACCTCATTTTATTGAGTAGATTCGTAAATTTAGGTTTTCTTTACTCAAATATATAGGATAGAATCTACCCAAACAAACTAAGTGCAAATTGTTACATCAGTTTACCCCATTATATTGAGTAGATTATACAGGTTGTTTTTTTACAGTGCAGGATAAGAGTCACTTGTTGAATAATATGAAGAAGTTTTTAAATACTTTATTTACATCCTTAGCTTGAGTATATACTGAGCCCTCATGTCTAATAGCCGATATTTTGGCCTTAGATTCACTATCTTTCAACCTCAAATCCAACAGTTTGGAAGAGCATTCTCCATGTAAATAATATGATAGTCTAGTACGATGTATGATTAATTCAGCTCTATGTAAATATATAGATTTTAATTCCGATTTAAGAACATTTACTATTTTGGCTTTGGTCTCACAAAAATGATCTTTTAATTCCTTCTCTAGTAGATCAATTTGTTTTTTCTAATTCAAATGTATGGCTCTCCCTACACTTTTTATTAAAGGATGAAAAACTTATACATTTACCCCTAATAAAACATTTAGTGGTTTCCCATAATACTTGGGAGTCAGAGGCTGAATCTGTGTTAATGTGTAAAAACTCTGTCAAAGAGCAGTGTAAATCAGCCACAAATGTACAATCCTGTAACAAGGAGGTATTAAATCTCCATCTGTTGCGATTAGCACCCAGCGATGCAGGGGTTAAAGATGTGATTATCAGAGAATGATCAGATAAAAGAATTGGTAAAATATTAACTTTACTAATATAGGGAATAAGTGAAGTGGACAAAAGTAGATAATCAATCCTTGAATAACTCTTATGAGGAGCTGAAAAGAATGAATAATCCTTAGCACCTTTTTTTAGGCATCGCATATATTGAAATGTTGCAAAAATAAATTAAAACATCCAGAAATCACTGAATCAGACTTAGATGCATGAGATCAATCCAGGGATTAAAGTGAAAAAAAATCTTCTGACTGAACTTTTTTTTTAGGCCAAGCCATATTCCTTTAACAAACACTTTATTTAAATAGTCGAGACCAATAGCGTTTTAAGGGGAGATTAAACCGCTTTAATATTGCCAGTTTGCATATTTTAAAAGCTATTTGTAATCTTTGAAAAAAAATATACCTTGACAAATAATCAACCATCTACCACACATCTTTTCAGTGCATGTTTTTATTTATCTTATAACACCAAACAACGTTTTGTGAAACTCTTAATAATTAACAGAAAAAAGTAATGGCACCACCATTAAATTCCAAAAAGTGCTTTTTCAAAAAGTGCATTTTCAGTGCATGTTTTATGTATCTTATAACACCAAACAATGTTTTGTGAAACTATTAATAATTAACAGGAAAAAAAGTAACAGCACCACCATTAAATTCCAAAAAGTGCTTTTCTTGTGCAAATGTCTCTAGAGTGCTTTTCACTTTTTCTGCTTTTTGGCTGTGAAACCATATTCCTGAAGCTTGGCTACACCTGACACCCGTTTTAGTGTTTGACTAGGTACATGTGCAAGAGTGGCTCCAGGAGAGGTGGAGGGGGTGGAGGCTGTAGCAGCAGTTTTGCCTTTAACGCCAGGGGTGGAGGAGAAAGAGGCTGTAGCAGCAGCTTTACCTTTAACTCCAGCAGTGGAGGAGGTGGAGACTGTAGCAGCAGCGCCTTTAACTGCAGGGGTGGAGGCTGTAGCGGCAGCTTTTTGTTTAACTCCAAGGGTGGAAGAAGTGGGGGCTTTAGCACAAACAGAAGAGGTGGAACCTTTCTTTACTTTTCTAACCCTAACTGCTGAGAGGACCTTCACAGCTTCCCTCAGTTTCCTTTCCTTTTGCTTGTCAAGGTTCACCTTCTTTTTCTTCAGATGATTTTGGTATGTTTCATAAGAAGACAGGCAAAATCTCCTTAATGCAGGGGAAATTTGCATTTTAGATGCAGTTTTGCCCACACTCAAAAAAATATTTCAGCCCTTAACATAATTCAATTACGTACATCATTTCCATGCATTTAGATTACATAGTTTTAATTTAAACAAATCAAGTAAACTTAATGTGATTCAAATGCATCAGTCTTATGTAAATGAAACAGGTAAAGTTGACGTAATATTTCCCAGTGTTAAACAAACCCTCCTCAGTGTTCATGTGTTTCCACACTACAGAGTGTTCAAGTAGCATTGACACAGTGTTGGAGTTAAGGAGATCATTATGTCATGATTGACCAATAATGATCAACACCTGCTGTTTACAAGTAGAATCACAGAAGGAAAGAGAAACACAAGAATCAGCCACAGCCAAAGATAAAATGAACTTAAATAAATAAAGACATCAAATCTCTGATTAAACAACTCCACAAACAACATTACAGATTGACTTGATTTCTGTAATATATCCACTAATATTATTTGAGAACATCTAAACAGAGGTTTAGATGTTTTATTAAAAAAACTTTTCATTTGACCTCACCATCATGGTGAACAAGGTTTACTTTAGTTGGGCTCTTGACCCTTGACTTTTTTAGTTTTTTTTTTTTCTCTTTGGTTGTTGTAATTGTGTTTATAAAGCACATTTGTTATAACAACAAGCAACATGAAAAAAGAGTTTTATTAAATGTTCTTGGTTAATTATTATTGATGTCCACCTTCAATAATAATTAACCGAGGACATTTAATAATAATCATCTCGTGGCCTGATTTGTTGATATTGTTCTGTGGTTTACCTTTTGGTTTCATGATATCTACAGTAGTTGCACGAACTGTTACTATTATTACTTCAAGATCTCCAGTGTTACTTAAACACACACAGACATCAAGAATCAGCATATTAATCTCAACAATGGTGACATTCAACAGCTGCATGCTGGGAGTCATGGGTGAGTTTTATAATCTGCTGTTACCCAGCATGCAGCTGTTGAATGTCACCATTGTTGAGATTCAAATGCTGATTCTTGATGTCTGTGTGTGTCAAAAGGATAGCGTAGATTTCAAAGTTTAATGTATAAGATAATCCATAATAGTTCATACACCTGTTGTAGGCATTATGAAAATAATAGACTAACCGCATGAGATCAGTGCATCAGGCCACTGGATGATAATGATTTCACAACCAAAAATTTTTTTACCAAAAATACCAAATCAGACTTTGGAATTTTTTTTTTTTTTTGACTTATTTATTTTGCTGTAATAGATGTGCTTTATACACACAATTACAGCAGCCAAAAAAAACAAAAACAAAAGTCAAGAGTCCAACTAAAGTAAACCCTGATCGCCATGATGGTGAGGTCAACTGAAACTTAAAAAAAAATAAAATAATAAATAAAACATCTAAACCTCTGTTTAGATGTTCTCAAATAATATTTGTAGATATATGACAGAAATCAAATCAAACTGTAATGTTTGTGGAGTTGTTTAATCAGAGATTTAATGTCTATTAAATTTATTTAAGTTCATTTTATCTTTGGCTGTGTCTGATTCTTGTGTTTCTCTTTCCTTCTGTGATTCTGCTTGTAAACAATAGGTGTTGATCATTATTGGTCAATCATGACATAATGATCTCCTTAACTCCAACACTGTGTCAATGCTACTTGAACACTCTGTAGTGTGGAAACACATGAACACTGAGGAGGGTTTGTTTAACACTGGGAAATATTACGTCAACTTTACCTGTTTCATTTACATAAGACTGATGCATTTGAATCACATTAAGTTTACTTGATTTGTTTAAATTAAAACTATGTAATCTAAATGCATGGAAATGATGTACGTAATTGAATTATGTTAAGGGCTGAAATATTTTTTTGAGTGCATTCAACAAGCCCATGCACTCAAAGGAATAGTTTCAGGCTTCATAAATTTGGAGAGAAGTTCCCTAACCAGTAGCAGCATTTCAGCATGCAGCACATGAATCATGGGCTTTTCATGTTGCAACTTCTTCAGGAACACCTGGAAAGTTGGAAGTACACCTGAAAATCACAATAGAACCAGATTAGAAATGGGTCTGAATATTTTATTCATTGATTAATAATCACATTCATAGCAATGTAACATACTCTTCTTGGAATATTACAACCCTTTAATATTATTTTTTTAGATTTGTTGTTGTTTATTTTCATCAGTATTATTTAATTGTCTAGTTTTATTTACATCAGTCCTGAAATGTTTTAATTCTGGTTTAATAAGTCTGTAACTTTGTTTTTGAAAAGTGCTGTATAAATAGTTTATTAGTAGTAGTAGTAGTATTAACCAAAGTGATCTGATTAACAGTGATCTAAAAACTGTATTTATGGTTAACTCAGATTCCATTCCAGGATTCCAAGAAAAATAAGCATATAATGAATATAGCAATAAAGGGATTTCAATAAATAAGAAATCTCTGTACTTTTCTTAACACTTAAAGTGAATAAAAACTGAACATACCTCGATACAAATCAATAATGGTTGTGAGCTTGTCGAAAGCATACAGATGCGTGTCTTTCGTTTTTTGTTGACATCACTTCCTCGCAGATTTTGCCATTTGCTGTTGCAGACAAATTATCCTGGCCTTCTCATCAGATGTAACTGCATGCTTATCAAGAAGCTGGTTCAGGAGCCATCTGCATCACAAAATAACATATACACATAAGGATTAAGGAGAAAAAAAAAAATCGACAATGCTATTTCTAATTGCCAATACTTCAACAGTCATGACATACTTTTTGTGTTTACAGGTCAAGGCACTTCCTTTTCTTTATATAAAGGTTACTTAATAATTTGATTGCATCTGGAATGAAGCCGAGCTTCATTGTTCTAACATTTAAACCTTTGAGTCACTGTATCTATAACTTTATATAACCTGATTGATCACTGAGCCATCTCCACCCCTTGGTTTAGATTTGTTATGTAAAAAAAATCCACTACAGGTCTGCATCTTTAAATATTATTAATAACAAAAAAACAATGTGTGTGTGTGTGTGTGTGTGTGTGTGTTTCATTAAAAATCCAAAAAAAGGCCTACTAGTACAGAAATTAGATGATACAAAAATAGAAGTACCTGTGTTTGTGTTGATCATGAGAAGACAGGACGCTGTAGAAGTGCACAGTCAATGGATCCATAAGCTCCCGTATTCTGTTGCACACATCCAACATTTGCAGGAACCTGCTGCTGATGGGACGTATTAGGCTCTTATTCTCCAAATGAAGTAAGGACTGAAACTCAGAAAAAACTTCTTTCTGTTTGGGTGATTTTTCAATGTCATAGTATACATCAGAGCAAAATTGTTCCACAAATCCCTGGAAAGGATTTAAAAGGGCCTTGGCTGCATTCGAGACCATATGGACAGTGTCTCCGCTGACATCCAGCAGTGATGGATTTTCTCTTCTGACTAGTGTCTCTACTCCAGACTTTTTCCCTCTCATCACACTGCAGTTATCCAACAGTATACCAACAACCTGATTCCAGTTCAGGCTATATGACTGGAGAATATCTGTCAATGTTTTTGTGATTGTTAAGGGATCTGCAATATTCAGTTTCCTCGAGGCTAGATGCTGGGTTGCCACTTTTCCCACATCTTCATCATAGTACCGAACAACAACATTCAGAATCCTGTCCATGTTTCCATCTGTTGCCTCATCTACATTTAAAGAAAACATCTTTGTTTTCAGCTTAGATGACAATTCGGATTTCCAATTAGCAGCAATGCCATGTGTGCACAAGTAGGAGGCATGTGCATTAGAAATAGACAATCTTGAAAGTGCACCCTTGTCTTTGACAACCGATTGCATTAAATTAACTACGACAGGTCATGCTCCGCTATAAAAAAACATATGCGCACTTTTACATCGCACACACGGTCGGCCATAGATGCATGAATCTCCGTTGTTGTGCTTGTCGCACCAGGCAGGGAGCATGTGTACTGTAGAGCACGAATGGCAGCATTGTGACTAGATTCTGATTGATGGCGAGTTAGCACTTTTTTGCCATTATTGCCATATTGAAGTTTCCTGTGGCATACTGTGCAAAGACATGTACCTGGTTGTTTGTTTTTTTTAGCCCATGAACAAAAAGGCTTGCCATTCTCCCCAATTTCGCTAAGCCAAGCCCATCTCCATTTATTTTTTACACTTTTATCAGTCTCCGAAACATCGGAGCCTTCCTGCATTATAAGTGTGTCCATGCTATCTTAAATATAGTTATACCTCAGCCGTAGCCTGACATGTACTTCTTCAAAACTAAACCAAAACCAGGAGTGGATCCATACCGGAGTGATAACAAAACGCTTAGAGTGGAGAGAGGAACGTGCATTCGCTCCACTCCAGGCTTTGATCACATCCTCCTCAGCAGGCTGAATACACTTTGTCTTTCCTTAATTTAAGACCTATTTAAAATAAAATTAAGACATTTATTACACTATTTGAGAAATGTAAGCATATATATACAGCATTAAAATTATGAAAAGTTAATTTAAAACATTAAGGACAGGTGGAACAGTGTAATTGACGGAAATCCGTCGATGACTCGCTACAATTAACGGAAATCCATCGTAACGACGGAGAACTTTAATCCCTGTGTCAATCTAACTGGGGATCCAACACAGTATTAAAATCACCCCCTAACACCACAAGACAGTCCTCGACACTTACAACTAAACATAATAATTATTGGAAAAATTAGGAATCACCCTCAGTGAGTGCATATACAGAGAGTGTTTCTCTCTCTTTCTCTCTTCCTGCAGAACCAGTGTCTCCACCTGTGTTTAATTAGAGCTCCGCGGTGATTGGGTGATGGGAGAGGAGAGAGAGCATTTAAACTACAGCTTCCCTCAGACCAGTAGATGGTGGTGGCTGGATGTGTGCGGCGGCTGAGGTCTCGTCCTCTTCTTCCGACAGATTTGTGAAACCTTAGCTTGGTGATTTGGTGTATCTTTCTCTCAACTGTGTTGAGACTGTTGAAGTACCTCTGTTCATTGTCTCTCTGATTACATCTATGATTGAGACTTTTTCAGAAAGAGAAGTGAATTTGAATTGCTAATTGTAAATATTTTACTTTAGTTCATGTTTTTTTGGGTTTAGTAGGAAGGTGGGTGCCATTTTGTTTTCTACTACTTTTTTCTCCTGGTTATGTTAGTTAGGGAGTTAGCTTAATCTGTATTTTGTTTTCTTTTCTTTGAAGCTTAGGTCGTTGATTTATAAAAGAGGTAGTTTTGTTATGTTTGTTATTTTGGCCTTGCCCCCTTCTGAAGTCAATACCCTTTTGTTATGTATTTGTTTTGAAACTTGTAAATAAAAGCTTCTCTTTTGCGGTAGTGACCGTTGTAAGATGTGAAATTATTTCCTCATGAATTCAAAGTCCAGGAACCCCGACAAAAACAGATGCCATGCAACAAAACAATAAAACTAATCTGGAGAAGAGATCTTCAAAGAGGGCAAACAACACCACCTCTATTGCTCATTTACAACCCCCTTCCTCCCTCTCCTCTCCCCTCCCTGCATCTCACACTTTTCCCCCAAAAGGTTCCACTGAAAGTCACTAAGAATGTCCATATATTACATGTGTTACATTTTGTGAATATGTTGAAGTTTCCCTTTCATGTTTGGTATCATTCTAAAGGTCTTAGTGCGATTGGTAAAATGGTCTCAATTTCACAGAAGTCACTTATATTATGAGGAAGACTGAACACTTTTGTAGAATTGTGTTTTGCTGCTGAGGGGTGTGTTTTCCCCTTAGGGTCGGGTGAGAATCTCCAGCCAGGTGTGACCCTGGGGCATGAGATCTCCTGACAAACCAAAAGGTCTTTTATGTTTTTACAACTGATTGGAAGATTTGTTTGTTTTGGTCTGGGTATATAAGCGAAGTGACAAAACATTACAGGGGGATTCTGTATTCAGAAGAACCCCACACTGTGTGTGAGAGTCTCTGGAGCTTTGCCTCCAAATCTCTCACATGCTGCTGTGTATCTCTATACGGTCAGGTATGCATCCCACTCTTAGATTTATCTTTGAGTAATTGATGTTATGTATTCATTTTAATTGGAACTGAATGTAATTCTGAACTGGATTCTCATTGTTAAACTATGTAATTAGCATCATACATTTTTACCTGACAAATAAAACATTATATTTGATTCATTTTAGACTCTTCTGAAATCATTATTTCTAGTAGATTGTGAGGAGGCTGGTGCTACCACAAGTTACGACCAGGATAGAGCAAACAGCAGGGTCAGGATTGAATGGAGCAGTAGGCACATCATCTGAGACCCCCTGATTTCTGTCTATCACTGATGTTAGCAAGTTGTACCGGCGAAGACTAAAAGTAAACTACACTTTTTGTGAAGGCAAGCAGTTTGTGATCGTGAGACCGACGTAATTCGGCCGGCGTCAGGCTCTAAGTGGCACCGGGTCCCCAATGAACGAATAATTGAAAGTATAGTGAGTCTGAAATAATCAGATATCGAAATTAATACTTAATTGATATTTGTGATCAGCCTAAATGAAACACCTAAATTCTAATGGTCATATGAAATTGGAGTCAGATTAAACAAGGAGCTAGATTAAAAATGAAACTAAATTCTGATAAATTAAGCGAACTTTGCAGAAGCACTGTGAAAAGATCGAACATGCATAAACCTTCAACCAGACAACTGGACTCCGCGTTTGGGCCAGTGGATGGATCCTTACACTCGCAATGCTCTCTGGTGTTCTCTTTACAACCTCGACGTTACGCCACTGAGGAGGCTAAGGTGGCTTATGTTCTCACGCTTCTTTCGGGCCGTGCCCGCGAATGGGGAATTGCTGTCTGGAATTCGCGGGCTCCCTGCTGTGCAACTTTTGACGATTTTCGCCAGGAGATGGCGAGCCTGTTTGATCGATCAGCTCGGGAAGATGAGGCTGCGGCCCAGTTGTCTCGCCTGTGTCAGAGAAGGAGTTCTGTCACCGAATATGCTATTCAGTTCCAGACCCTCGCGGCTGCGTGCGGCTGGAATGAGGGGGCGCTTCACGCTCGTTTCCTTGAAAGGCTGGATCACACCATCGCCGACGAATTGGCTGCCTTGGATCTTCCCCGTGAGTTGGATAATGTAATTAATCTTGCTCTCCGTGTGGAGGGCCGACTCAACCGTTGCCGCCTACGCCGTCAACCCACTGCTCAGTGGCACCACCTGGAGGATCCTCTCCTCGATGCAACTAATTCTACTTCAGCTGAGGCTGAGCCTATGCAGCTGGGTCGTCTCCAGCTGACGCCTCAGCAGAAACAGGAGCGCCTAATCCAGGGATTATGCTTTTATTGTGGCAAGACAGGCCATTTCGTCCTCCAGTGCCCGTTAAAAGCCAAGGCCCACCAGTAAAACGGGGAGTCCTGGTGGGCGCTTCTCCTAGTTCAAACTCTCCAGCTACACGCACCCAGTTATCTTTTTCATCTCTGCTTCCAGGGGGACTCACACACAGGTTATGCACTTCTGGATTCAGGTGCTGAGGGGAACTTCCTGGATTCTGTCTCTGCTCTCAAGTGGAATATTCCTACTTTCCTTTTCTCGCCAAGCCCATTACCGCATGGTCGCTTGAGGGCAATCCTCTCACCACCATTACTCACGTCACACCCCGTGTAAGCCTTTTTCTTTCTGGTAACCATCAAGAAGAAATAGAACTGTTTATCATTGATTATCCTAAGACTCCCCCTGATTTTAGGTCATCCGTGGCTACTACAGCACAACCCACATATAGACTGGGCCAATAATGTTATTTTAGCCTGGAGCCAGTCTTGTCATGTGTCTTGTTTAGGTGCTGTCCTTCCCTCTGCCTCTGTGTCTTGTGTTTCGCCGGTGGACCCTTCTGACCTGACCGGTGTCCTGGTGGATTACTACGATCTTCGCTCGGTCTTTAGCAAGTCTCGGGCCACCTCGCTCCCTCCGCATCGCCCCTACGACTGTGCCATAGATCTCCTCCCAGGCACTTCTCCGCCTAGGGGTCGTCTGTATTCCCTTTCTGGCCCTGAGAGGGAGGCCATGGACAAGTATATACGTGAATCGTTACATGCTGGGCTCATTCGTCATTCCTCCTCTCCTGCCGGTGGGGGGTTTTTCTTCGTTCAGAAGAAAGATGGCTCCCTGCATCCCTGTATTGATTACAGAGGTTTGAACGACATTACTGTTAAGAACAGGTATCCCCTACCTCTAATGTCTTCTCCTTTTGAATTGTTGCAGGGAGCGCGGGTCTTCACCAAATTAGACCTCCGCAACACCTATCATCTGGTGCGTATCCGGGAGGGGGATGAGTTCAAGACGGCTTTTAACACCCCCTCGGGACACTATGAGTATCTGGTTCTTCCCTTTGGTCTTACCAATGCTCCGGCCATCTTTCAGGGTCTTGTCAATAACGTCCTGGGTGACATGATCAATCAATTTGTCTTTGTGCATTTGGATGACATTCTAATTTTTTCTCCCTCTCTCCAATTACACACCCAGCATGTTAGACGGGTCCTCCAGTGCCTATTAGAGAACCAATTGTTTGTCAAGGCAGAGAAGTGCGAATTCCACGCCGTGTCTGTTACGTTCCTTGGCCACATAATTTCTTCTAAGGGGATCAAACCGGACCCAGCTAAGATAGAAGCTGTCGCTAAGTGGCCTGTCCCTGACTCCCGTAAGGCTCTTCAGCATTTCCTGGGGTTTGCCAACTTTTATCGGCGGTACATCAGGAATTTTGGTCAAATCCGCTGCACCGCTCACTGTGTTAACCTCCACTAAGGTGACCTTCAGGTGGAATCAGGAGGCTCAGGTAGCCTTTGATACTCTTAAGTCCCGTTTTATCTCTGCACCTGTTCTGTTGGTTCCAGATCCTGAGCTCCAGTTCATTGTCGAGGTTGACGCACCGGATGTCGGGGTTGGCGCAGTTCTATCTCAGTGTTCCCCCCACGATGGGAAGGTGCACCCTTGTGCATTTTTCTCTCGCCGCCTCAGCCCTGCAGAACGTAAGTACGACATTGGCAACAGAGAATTGTTGGCAGTGAAATTGGCTTTGGGTGAGTGGCGTCACTGGTTGGAGGGGTCAGCGCTGCCTTCTTGGTATGGACGGATCATAAGAATCTCGAGTATATCCGTTCTGCCAAGAGGCTGAGCTCGCGCCAGGCTCGTTGGGTGCTCTTCTTTGGCCGGTTTAACTTCACCCTCTCGTACCGGCCTGGGTCCAAAAATGTCAAGCCCGAAGCTCTCTCACGCCTGTTCGGGGCACCAGAGGGGGAGCTTTCGCCCGAAGCCATCCTCCCTGAGGGGGTGGTGGTCGGGGCTCTCTCCTGGGGTATCGAGCGGGGAGTAGAGGAGGCCGGACGAGGGGTGCAAGTGCCGGAGGATTGCCCAGCGGGCAGGTTGTTTGTGCCGGCTGCGCTGCGCCCTGAAGTCCTTCAGTGGGGTCATACGTCCAGGCTGGTCTGCCATCCAGGGATTCGGGGAACGTTGTTTGCCATCCGGCAGCATTTCTGGTGGCCTACATTGGCTGCGGATGTCAGACAGTTCGTGTTGGCCTGCCCTACTTGCGCTCAATGTAAGCCAGTTAATTGCCTCCCCTGCTGGTCTGCTCCATCCTCTTCCCATTCCTTCTCGTCCTTGGTCACCAGTGATGCGCGGGTTGATCCAAAATGAGCGGGTGCTTGCGGTCACCCGCGGTTACCCGCAGTTACGAGTCATCCAAAAATATTTTTAATGATATTCGGGTCGCGGCGGTCGGGTCGTTTGAAATAAAGATTCCAATTAAACCTTTGTAATTTATAGGAAATATTCAAGCAATAATATACAAATTATCTCATGTATATCCTTGTTTAAAACCAGGGATTAAAAACGAATTCCAAGTAAAAACGGTATTTTTCTTTACATTTCCAGAGAGCGAAACGAACGAAATTAAACTTTACTTAATAAATTCAAGGCATAATTTCCTTATTCATTTGATACAACTATTATAGCTATACAACTAATATATAAAAAATAATATTATTTTGTCATATTCGTGATTCCTGAATTTATATATGAAAACTTCGTTTTGAAGTGCATTCGTTAAGTTTGTATAAGAAAATTCTTTAGCCTATTGAGTTGATTTAATATTCTTGATAATTTTTAGAAGAAGTTAAAAGTTAAGAAAAAAGGAATTAGCTTGTAATCTATATATTTAGGGCTATAGGCTAATATTGTTCTTAACTTTTATTACACTGTAGATCGAAATAAAATAATTCTTGATCATATTTAACATCGGAGAATCACTGATATAATTTAGAGTACTTCGAAAACGAAACTATTTAAATCTGTATAAAGGAAAGACAAAATAAATCACAACAAGAACAATCTGTATTTTTCTTGTAATCAAGAACATTTCTTTTGACAAAATAACCTAATTAATGCCGAATGATTTTTGACAGTGAACGCATCTCCACCGCATAGCCGCATATAATCGCTGCTGTCAGTCGCAGATATTAAACATGCGGTTCAGGAAGCGGGTCGGGTACAATATTTTCTTTTTCTTCTTTTGCGGTCCGAGTTGCGGGCGGGTTATTTGAAAACTTCGGTCGGGTTCGGGTTGTTTATACATTGACCCGCGCATCACTGTTGGTCACACATTGCCCTTGATTTCGTCTCTGGGCTTCCCCCCTCGAAGGGCAACACTGTGGTTCTCACTGTGGTGGAAGCGGTTCATTACATTCCCTTGCCCAAATTGCCCTCCGCCCGGGAGACCGCCCAGCTGATGGTGGATCACGTCTTCCGTCTCCATGGTTTGCCGGTAGATGTGGTTTCTGATAGGGGTCCTCAGTTTGCCTCCCGGTTTTGGAAAGAATTTTGTAGACAGATCTTGGCCTCTGCGAGTCTGTCTTCAGATTTCCACCCTCAGACCAATGGGCAGTGTGAGCGGGCCAGTCAGGATCTCGAAAGAATGCTCCGCTGTCTGACATCCAATAATCCGAGTTCCTGGTGCCAACAACTCTCTTGGATCGAGTATGCCCGTAACTCCCTTCCGGTCGTGGCTTCAGGTATGTCCCCATTTGAATGTTCCACGGGTTATAAACCGCCTCTGTTTCCATCACAGGAACCTGACGCTGCGGTTCCGTCTGCCCTGGCTTTCGTTCAGCGTTGCCGCCACACCTGGGAGAAGGTCAGGGGGGTTCTGGCCCTAACCTCAGGACGAACCAAAGCAGCAGCCGATTGCCACCGGTCTTCTCCTCCAACCTATATATGTGGTCAGCGGGTATGGCTTTCTACCAAGGATCTGCCCCTCCGGGCGCCATCCCGTAAGCTGGCACCCAGATTCATTGGGCCATACCGCATCACTAAGGTGGTTAATCCGGTGGCTGTCAGGCTCAAGCTCCCTCCCACTCTTGGTCGGGTACACCCTGTGTTTCATGTCTCCAGGGTTAAACCTGTGTTTTCCTCTCCCCTCAATCCTGCTGGAGATCGTCCCACCCCCCCTCCCCCTCGTCTTGTGGCTGGCTCTCCTACCTATACGGTTAGGAGATTACTAGACGAGCGACGCCGTGGCAGAGGGTTTCAGTATCTTGTGGACTGGGAGGGCTATGGTCCAGAGGAAAGGTGCTTGGTGGCTTCCCGGGACATTCTGGACCGTACGTTGATCGAGGACTTCCGTCGGCGACGAGGTGAGCCTCCTCCTGGGGCGCCTGGTGGCGCTCTTGGGGGAGGGGGTACTGTCAGATCTCGGGTTTGATCACCTGTGTCTCTGCGGTTGTGTTTGTGCTGTGTTGTGTTTTGTGTCTTTGTTTTGACAGCTCACCATGTGCTTGTTGTCCACGTGGTTATTCTCCGCCCCCCTTGTTTTCTTGCTTGTTAGCTCTTCGGTTCTCACCGGGTTCTCATTGAGCTCATTATTATCTTCCCTTATAGCTCCCTGTGTTTCTCTGTCTCTCATCAGACTGTTATGGTTTACTCCGTTGTTCTGACTGCCAAAATTATTGTTAAGAGTCTTGTCTCGTCTCGTTCAGGCTCCAGTGCTTCTAGCTGCCAGTTTGTTCTACTGCTCCTTGTGCGTCCAGGTTTCTGTGGACCATAATCTGCCATCACTCGGATTAACGAGTCCTGGTTCGTCGGCTTCGTCTCCCCCGCTGTCGCGGCAACCGCCGACCACTTCTCCCAGGATATTGGACTATTGTTCACGAACTGTTCGCTGAAGCGTTCCACGTTTTCCCCTGCACTTTAACTCTAATAAAAGTCATTGCTGAACCTGCAACTGAATCCTGACTGATCCCTGACATGACAGCCCTAATAAATAATTTTATTTTTAATATGGATTGCTGGTGGATAGTACATTATAATACTAAAACAGGAAAAGTGATTGCCATTCTTTAAATTAGTTCAAATAGTTTGCCTTATTAAAATGTTCTAAATTTTAATTCCTGACCATATAGGCCTTGTACAGACAATCTGAAAAGCAAAAGATCTTATAG
This sequence comes from Labeo rohita, assembly GCF_022985175.1. NCBI lineage: Eukaryota > Metazoa > Chordata > Actinopteri > Cypriniformes > Cyprinidae > Labeo > Labeo rohita. The sequence continues at coordinate 77,845 of NW_026128627.1, forward strand.
CATAGCAAATCTAAAGTCACACTGGTTTGTGGGAGTTTGGGAAATGAATAGTCTGTAAACTTTCGTATAGGGACTTATTAACTTCTTGCTTATTAGCATGCATAGGACTCACATTGGCTGTTTATTAGTACTTATAAAGCACATGTTCTCCATGACCATATTCTGCTTATTAATAGTTAACAAGGTAGTTATTAAGTTTCGTTATTGGGTAGAATTAGTGATGTAGAATATGGTCATGCATAATATGTGCTTTATAAGTATTAATAAACAACCAATATGCTAGTAATATGCATGCTAATAAGCAACTTGTTAATAGTTAGAATTGGATCCTATACTAAAGTGTTACCTGTATATGCTGAACTAGCAAATGTCACTAGTTGCATCACTAAACAGGTGTATGATCTTGATAAATCTTGTATGAAATGTGTTGTTACAAATAAATAAATAAATAAATACAGTCATGGCCAAAAATATTGGCACCCTTGCAATTCTGTCAGAAAATGCAACCCTTCTCTCAGAAAACTGTTGCAGTTGCAAATATTTTGGTACTCTGGTGCTCATATGTTTATTTATTTATTTTCTTTTGTTTGTTTGTTTTGTATTGGAAAAAAAAGAGAAGAAATTCCACACAGAACACAAAAAAATGCACTGGACAAAATAACTGAAATCAGTCGCTTTCTGTAACCATGATTGAGTTTCTTATACCTCTCAACTGGAATTTTTGACCACTCTTCTTTTGCAAACTGCTCCAGGTCATTCAGATTTGAAGGCTATCTTCTCCCAAATGCTGTTTTGAGATCTATCCACAGGTGTTCTATATGATTCAGATCTGGACTCATTGCTGGCCATTTCAGAACTCTCCAGCGCTTTGTTTGTAACCATTTTTGAATGCTTTTTGAAGTGTTTCGGGTCATTGTCCTGCTGGAAGACCCATGACCTCTGGTGGAGACACAGCTTTCTGACACTGGCCACTGTGCTGTGCCCCAAAATTCTTTAGTAATCATCAGATTTTATGATACCCTTCACACAGTCAAGCAGCAAAGCAACCCCAAAACATATTTGAACCTCCACCATGTTTGACTGTAGGGACTGTGTTCTTTTCTTTGAAGGCCCCATTTCTTTTTCAGTAAAGAGTGCCACGTCCTTTACCAAAAAGCTCTACTTTTGTCTCATCTGTCCACAGTATGTTCTCCCAGAAGGTTTGTGGTTTTGTCACATAAGTTTTGGTAACTCCAGTCTTGCATTTTTATGCCTTTGTGTCAGCAGTGGTGTCCTCCCGGGTCTCCTACCATAGTGTCCCTTTTCAATGGATAGTGCAAGCTGCCACTGTACCCTGTGTCTGCAGATCAGCTTGAATTTGTTTGGAAGTTAATCAGGGTTCTTTATCCACAGTGGTGGACGAAGTACACAAATCAAGTACTTGAGTAAAAGTACAGATACATATAATAAAATATCACTCCAGTAAAAGTAAAAGTGCTCTTTTTTCAATATTACTTGAGTAAAAGTACAAAAGTACCCGTTTTTTTTAAAATGTACTTAAGTAAAAAAAGTACTGATTTATTTTGCTATTGTATATAGGCTACTTAATTTAATTTTGTATTAGCACATTTTTATTATCCTACTACTCAAATTCCCCTCTCAAACCTTGTCTGTGGTGTAAAAATACCCCTGGCCAAATGCCCCAAGAGGGCATCACTTTCCACTTTGATAATTACTGTAGTTACAATGTTCTGAACATCACATCCTTTCTTTTTCCCTCAGATGTAATCTATCTAGGTGGTGGAATAAAAATATTTGGACTTTATATCTAAAAATTACCTCAACTTAGTACCAACAAGCTTGTTAGCTAAGCAGTTAGAATCAGCTAACAATAGTTTCTTATTTTCAGTATGGTTATGAATAAAAATCATAAAATTCGACATAAGTAACTTACTTTTTGCAGCATCAGTTGCACATGTTTACAAGATCTCTCGGTCTTACTTGTGAATTCAGTTCACTGGAGACTTGCTCTAAACGGATCATTTGAATCAATGAGTTATCGACTCGAGAACAGTTGCAATCGGATCATTCCAATTCATGAATGAATTGTTAGGTGCGATTTGTGAATCAATTTACAGGCTCATTGAAAAGAATCAGTTTGTTCATGAATCAGACACCGCTTCTGCATCTCGAAGCATGTGATATACACTCAAAAAAGTCAACTAGTCACTTACTTGATTCAAATATGTCTGATTAACAAGAATAAAACAAATTTACTTATGTTAAGTGATTCATTCTTGTTATTTGAAACTAAATTAAGAAATAATCAAATGAATTAGATAAGAACTTGTTGATTCAATGAGACTGAGGCACTTCAGATCAACGACTCTCTCTGGTGAGTCACTGCACATGCTCAGAACTGGGGCGGAAACACACGGGTACATTTCAGCCACACTACAGAGTGTTCAAGTAGCATTGACAGTGTTGGAGTTAAGGAGATCATTATGTCATGATTGACCAATAATGATGAACACCTGCTGTTTACAAGCAGAATCACAGAAGGAAAGAGAAACACAGGAATCAGCCACAGCCAAAGATAAAATGAACTTAAATAAATGAAGACATTAAATCTCTAATTAAACAACTTCACAAACAACATTACAGTTTGACTTGATTTCTGTCATATATCCACAAATATTATTTATTTTATTTATTTATTTGAAAATTTCAATTGACCTCACCATCATGGCGATCAGGGTTTACTTTAGTTGGACTCTTGACTTTTGATATTTTTTGGCACATTTTTTGGTTGTTGTAATTATGTGTATGAAGCACATCTATTACAACAAAGTGAAACACCAAAAAGAAGTCTGGTTAGGTGTTTTTGGTTATTTTTTATTGGTTGTGAAATCATTAACATCCAGTGGTCTGATTCACTGATCTCATGCAGTGGTTAATCTATTTCATAATGTTTACAACAGGCATATGAACTATTATGGATGTTTATCTTATACACTAAACCTTGAAATCTACGGCCTTACTTTGACACACACAGACATCAAGAATCAGCATTTCCATCTCAACAATGGTGACATTCAACAGCTGCATGCTGGGAGTCATGGGTGAGTTCTATAATCTGCTGTTACTTAGCATGCAGCTGTTGAATGTCACCATTGTTGAGATTCAAATGCTGATTCTTGATGTCTGTGTGTGTCAAAGTGATGCCGTAGATTTCAAGGTTTAGTGTATAAGATAAACATCCATAATAGTTCAAACGCCTGTTGCAAACATTAAACTAACAGATTAACTACTGCATGAGATCAGTGCATCAGGCCACTGGATAATAATGATTACACAACCAATAATAAAAAAAAATTTTGACCAAAAAAAGCCTAATCAGACTTCTTTTTTGGCTTGTTTTTATTTGCTGTTATAGATGTGCTTCATACACATAATTATAGCAGCCAAAAATAAAAAAAATAAAAGGTCAAGAGTATAACTAAAGTAAACCCTGATCGCAATGATGGTGAGGTCAAATAACTTTTTTTTTTTTTTTTTAATAAAAAAACCTCTGTTTAGATGTTCTCAAATAATATTTGTGGATATATGACAGAAATCAAGTCAAACGGTAATGTTGTTTGTGGAGTTGTTTAATCAGAGATTTAATGTCTTCATTTATTTAAGTTCATTTTATCTTTGGCTGTGGCTGATTCCTGTGTTTCTCTTTCCTTCTGTGATTCTGCTTGTAAACAGCAGGTGTTCATCATTATTGGTCAATCGTGACATAATGATCTCCTTAACTCCAACACTGTGTCAATGCTACTTGAACACTCTGTAGTGTGGAAACACATGAACACTGAGCAGGGTTTGTTTAACACTGGGAAATATTACGTAAACTTTACCTGTTTCATTCACGTAAGACTGATGCATTTGAATCACATTAAGTTTAATTGATTTGTTTAAATGAAAACTATGTAATCTAAATGGAAATTTTTTATGTAATTGAATTACATAAAGGTTAATTTTAGGCTGAAATATTTTTTTGAGTGTGTACCCGTGTGTTTCTGCCCCAGTTCTGAGCATGTGCAGTGACTCACCAGAGAGAGTCGTTGATCTGAAGTGCCTCAGTCTCATTGAATCAACAAGTTCGTATCTAATTCATTTGATTGTTTCTTAATTTAGTTTCAAATAAGAAGAATGAATCACTTAACATAAGTAAATTTGTTTTATTCTCGTTAATCAGACATATTTGAATCAAGTAAGTGGCTAGTTGACTTTTTTTGAGTGCAGGATCGTCTCCTTAAGAGGATTCAGCTGCGGGATCGGAGTGCCACCAGTGCAGAGCTTGCTCAGGAATGGCAGCAGGCAGGTGTGAGCGCATCTGCACGCACAGTGAGGCGAAGACTTTTGGAAGATGGCCTGGTGTCAAGAAGGGCAGCAAAGAAGCCACTTCTCTCCAAAAAAAACATCAGGGACAGATTGATCTTCTGCAAAAAGTATGGCGAATGGACTGCTGAGGACTGGGGCAAAGTCATATTCTCCGATGAAGCCTCTTTCCGATTGGTTGGGGCATCTGGAAAAAGGCTTGTCCGGAGAAGAAAAGGTGAGCGCTACCATCAGTCTTGTGTCATGCCAACAGTAAAGCATCCTGAGACCATTCATGTGTGGGGTTGCTTCTCATCCAAGGGAGTGGGCTCACTCACAATTTTGCCCAAAAACACAGCCATGAATAAAGAATGGTACCAAAACAACCTCCAACAGCAACTTCTTTCAACAATCCAACAACAGTTTGGTGAAGAACAATGCATTTTCCAGCACGATGGAGCAGCGTGCCATAAGGCAAAAGTGATAACTAAGTGGCTCGGGGACCAAATCGTTGAAATTTTGGGTCCATGGCCTGGGAAACTCCCCAGATCTTAATCCCATTGAGAACTTGTGGTCAATCCTCAAGAGGCGGGTGGACAAACAAAAACCCACTAATTCTGACAAACTCCAAGAAGTGATTATGAAAGAATGGGTTGCTATCAGTCAGGATTTGGCCCAGAAGTTGATTGAGAGCATGCCCAGTCGAATTGCAGAGGTCCTGAAAAAGAAGGGCCAACACTGCAAATACTGACTCTTTGCATAAATGTCATGTAATTGTCGATAAAAGCCTTTGAAATGTATGAAGTGCTTGTAATTATATTTCAGTACATCACAGAAACAACTGAAACAAAGATCTAAAAGTAGTTTAGCAGCAAACTTTGTGAAAACTAATATTTGTGTCATTCTCAAAACTTTTGGCCATGACTGTACATGTAAATCTTTGTTCCCACAAAGTTGGGAGCATGGAATTGTCCAAAATGTCTTGGTATGCTGAAGCATTCAGAGTTCCTTTCACTGGAACTAATGGGCCAAGCCCAGCTCCTGAAAAACAACCCCACACCATAATCCCCCTCCACCAAACTTTACACTTGGCACAATGCAGTCAGACAAGTACCGTTCTCCTGGCAACCGCCAAACCCAGACTCGTCCATCAGATTGCCAGATGGGGAAGTGCGATTTGTCACTCCAGAGAACGTGTCTCTAGTGCTCTAGAGTCCAGTGGCGGCATGCTTTACACCACTGCATCTGATGCTTTGCACTGCACTTGGTGATATATGGCTTGGATGCAGCTGCTCGGCCATGGAAACCCATTCCATGAAGCTCTCTGCGCACTGTTCATGAGCTAATCTGAAGGCCACATGAAGTTTGGAGGTCTGTAGCAATTTTCTCTGCAGAAAGTTGGTGACCTCTTCGCACTATGCGCCTCAGCATCCGTTGACCCCGCTTTGTCAGTTTATGTTTGTAAAAACAGTCTGCATGCCTAGGTGCTTGATTTTATTTATATATATAACCTTTCCCATGAATAGTAAACAAAAAATAGTATATGAAGAGTTCAGATGCAAAACCAGCTAAATCCATCTAATGTCTTTCTTTAAAAAATGCATTTTTATCAGGCTCAGATGTATAGGTTTCTAAGTAAGTACTGGTACTTCTGATTGGGCTGAGGCTGGTATTTTACCAAGTTTGAAGAAAAAGTATTTGATGGACATATAATATGTGTTGAGAACATTCACACAGTATCATTATCTCATTTTTGACAGAGATGGCTTTTAGCTGGTTTTGCATCTGAACTCTTCATATGTGCATTTACTCCTACCAATTAGAATGGGAATTATGTTGATGTATATTGCTAAAACTCATGCATGGGTTTGCTCTACACAGTGGCCATCAACAATCAACTCAGTATTAGCAATACTTCTGGAGAAAATATTATGTTCTGTTTGCTTTCAGGCTAATTTTGACGAATAAATTGTGACTTCTCTCCATAAAGATTATTTACTATGTATACTTTTCACAGTGTGACTTTGTTTTTGATTTTGAACTTGTGTTTACAACAAATTATGACAGTTATACAAATGTTTCATACCAGTTGCATTAAAAAAAGGTTTCAAAGTGCCATCTGTTCTTGATTAACAGAAGAGAAACCTAAAGGTACATTTGTTGCTAAAGTTTATGCTTGTGTGGTTGTACTTTGAAGGTACAACTTCACAATCTGTACAGAAATACAGATCTTGTTTGTCTAATGAAAGTTCAGCAGTACTGCTTTGGTGACAGCTGTGCGTGATATTTAGCACACAGGATATCATTTGTATGCAAGTGTGGGCAACCTCTGAAGAAGATACAGAAAAAAAATGCAATTTCCAGGAAATTAGAGAGATGTGGTAAAACTTCACATTGTGGTTAGGTGGATGTTAGCACAAACATGCATCACTTTGGCTCGCTTCATTGCAACATACTTTGCAACATACTCGCTCCATGCTCCCATACTTTTTCTCAATTGCTTATCATTAAAATTATATGACAAAAACACTTCACAAATAAGAAAATAAAAAGTTTTGTGTACATTTTGTAATCAAGAACATGTGATTTGTTCATTCACGATAACTTTGATTTAATTGACAAAAGTACAAAGAGAAAAGATTTCCAACATTTTCACTGACCAACTCCAAAAACAGTTTGGACAGAGGCCAAATAAATGTGTAAAAAGTTATAGAATATGCAAATTTAAGTATCTATCATGTTTGGGTATAAAAGGAGTGCATCAGTCTTTGCAAGCAAAGCTGGTTAATGGCTCATGACTTTGTGCCTAATTTCATGAGAATGGCAAACAAATCAAAAATCACATTTCTCAGCAACAATCCATACAGTAAGTAATGTGTTTATTATTATTATTATTATTATTATTATTATTATAAATACAAAAAAATAAAAAATAAAAATTAGATAGAAAACAAATAGATAGAGCTAGTGTTATTTAATTATCATCATTATTTTACAGTTCAAAAGAAAACAAGTAGATACAATATAAGTGCAGTCAAATATTCACAGCCACAACTTTCACAACAACATAGCAGCTAACCACAGAATACTGGCACAATTGACATTACCCGTACATGTGTATGTGTGTTTTCAGTGCTGGGATAGGCTCCATCATGCCTGTGACCCTACCTGGACAAGCGGTTTGGAGAATGGGTGATGGATGGACATTTCAATGAGAAAACACTGCCACTCACTTTATGCATCAGTTTTATTCATGACAATGTTTTAATATTCAATGAAAATGTGCAATGGTACAAAAACCCAGGTTGCCAACTCCCTTTTACCTCAGAGGTAAGAGAAGGTAACTTCTTCAATGCCGACAAGTAAAAAGAAATTTAAACAAAAACTGTAACTCTGTAAATACATAGTCTTTGTAAGCTTGACAATGTATTGCAATCAAAAGTGTGAGTGTAAGAGAGGAATAACCGAATTAGGCATGACACCTCCCATTTCCTATTGGGATCAACAAATAGGACATTCTCAACTGTTTTATTCTTATCAATAAGAGACAAAATTAGTTTTATAATTTTACTGTAGGCCATCATAATGTTGCTGAATCACCATGGGTTTAGCTGAAAATCATTGTTAGTGTTCTGCTGAAGAAATATCTTGGATGGCCTGAGGGTGAGTAAATTAAAAGCACTTTTTTTCTTTTAGTTACTGGTATGTGTCTTTGTCAAAAAGATGAAGTAGTTTCTCAGACGGACAGTTCACCCAAAAATGAAAACGATGCATTAACAAAAACTCAGCTACCCTCAGACTGTTTCTGATTGAACTACCCCTTTAACTCCGCCCAGTGTTCCATTGCAAAACACAAGCATGCACCAGTTTGGCTTCTCTATAAAAGAGAGCTAAACACTTAAAAATATCACCACGAGCAACTTCTTGGTATTGAATTGACATGGCAATGCAGAGCTATTCAGCACCTGGGGGTATCCCAATGCAGGACAATAGAGCCTACGCTGCCCAGTCAGTAACAGTGTCCATGCCTGACCAAAAAGTCAGTGATGATATCATTTTCTCCACATTCAGTCTTCACTTCTGTAATGTTTGCTGTCTTGGGTTTGGAGCCTTTTACAACTCAATAAAGGTAAGCAATATAAATATACGCAATTATAAAATTGTTCTGCTGCTTGTACCTTACATATTTTTTTGTGTGTCAGGCCAGGGACAGCAGATTGCTGGGAGACTTCCCAAAGGCACGGTCTTATGGCGCCAAAGCTCGCCGCCTAAACATTGCTGCCGTCATTATTGGTTCCATCCTTATACTCATCTTTCTCATCATCTTTGTCAAGACATATATGCAAGCCACATCAATTTACAATCAGATTCGTTATCCGTATAATTACTGATTGCTTTCTTTGTTTTTCTTTTATTATTTTTTTTTTTTTTTTTGCCTGTATTGCCTGTGTTCCCGTTTTCTTAATACCTTTCATTAAAACAAATCTGTTGAAACATTGCTTTGTTCCTGTCTGTTCCTGTCTTTGTTAGAAAAAAAAAATATATAGAAAAAAAAAAAAAAAAAACAGGTGATAGGTTTTTTTGGGATTGTTTGACTAATAAGTTAAAAAGAATGGCATTTATTCAAAATAATTTTGCAATAATGTAAGTTTTTATAATCACTAAAAAACAAACAAACAAAAAGAAATGAAATGAAAAAAAAAAAACGTTTTTAGGGTTCCATAGAAAACCGTGCTTTGAAAATGCTACATAGGACCTTATGGTGGCGGCATCCGAAAACCTAGGCAGCTGATTTGCTGCCTCAATGCCTTATTAGGCAATGACTTTGCAGGCAGCGTTTTTGCATGAAGGCACCTCACAACACTGATTTCTCACTAGAAATAACATCAAAAGTGGAAAACGTTAGTCAGAAATATACATTTTCACACAAACTGACCACCAAATGCAACTTTCAGAAACCCATTTTTTTTTTTTTTTTTTTTTTTTTTTTTAGCTCAACCATCACGGAACAGACAGGATTCTGGTATATCAAAGGCAGTGAAGGATACATCTGTATATGCTGCCTTCAAAAATCAATCAGATGAAGGTATCTTATGAAACAGAAAGTGAAAGCTATGTTCGGACTCAAATGTGCCTTGAAGCCTTCCTACCTTGAAATGTGTCCTCCGAAGACAGCATTTTTCAGTTTTTTAAACTTTTTTTTAAGAAATCCTCAATGATGAAATATATAGGGAAAATAGTCTTTTATTCTACTGTAAAAGACAAAATGCAAAAAAAATGAAAGTGCATTTTGAACTTTATGAAATTAAACTTCAATTTTAATGAATAATATGCAGTAATACACAACATTTAAACAAGAGCTTCACGATTCTGAATAAACTGAGAATCCTAGTTGTTTTTAATAAATTGGAGACCATGATTCTCTCACGATTCCGGAGAAAAAAGATTAGAAAAATAAAATAACATAATTTATTAGTGGTTCTGACAAATTGTTCATCGGCTAAGTCTTTGCTAAAAACATATATTCATTTGAACAAAATAAAATAATAATAAAAAAAAAACATTCAGTGAAGGAGTCAGTGTCTTAATTTATTAAGACTTGTTTGACTATTAAAATCTGAATGAATGATTTAATGACATACTTTTTTTTTAAACGGGCAGTTGTCGCCACCTGCTGGCGGAAGAGGATCAGCGTTACAATAGATACACGTGTTAAAATACTTTCGTTTTGATCGCTACTGTAGACAATAAGTGTTTATACCCAAACTATAAACTCTTATCCCAGTACTTCTATTATTTAAATGTCTGTAACACAGAAATAATGATTATAATGTGGTTGAAAAGACTGTTTGTGTTGCTCTTTCTGCATTACATTTACCCCGCGAACCTCTGATTCATTAATATGTGCAGCGACAAAACCTGCTTTTCATGCTCCACTGACACTCGCGATGTGAAACAGTCCTAATACACATAGATAACTCGTTGTCATTCAGGAATAAGATCGCGTGGGTGTCTGAATCGACACCTCGATATTTTAAGGATTAATAGTGCAGCTCTAATGTAAACACAGCAAAATGTTTTGCAAAGATATTGTCACGAGATCTCGCGAGACCCAACTGGTCTCACGATACACATCAGTTCTCACATCCCTAATATATATATATATAAATTCCTATTCGTTCAATAGACTGTTGTGAACACTAGGGAACAGCAATATGGCGGCGCAGTGGCTTCAGTTCTATGACGTCATGCGCAATCCAGTTCTCTGTTATAGATCAGTGGTAGACCTCATCAATTGTTTTCAAATAACTATCTAATTAACTGATGAGCTGCATCCAGTGCACAATCATGTTAGCTAATGAAATTATAATGAGTTACATTTCATTTTGTTGGCTAAAATTCATTCATTCGATTCACCTTTTATATTGAATCATAGGAGTCGGACTGCGCTGGTGGCTCCCTTTCAAATGAGTCATTTGTTTATGAATCAAACTGAGCACACTGTTGTAGCATTACACCCGCTAAAACATCTCAATATGTGCAATCTGAATTTTTTAAATAATATTTATTTTATGGTAACACTGCCATGTGTGAAGCTCTGACACAGAGAAGCACTATAGATACATAAGAGAAAGACGTAAAATGTAAGTGCATCTCTGTTCTTGAATGGAGGCCTGTCTGTCTGCTGCACTAGAGCAGGACACTTTTTTAAAATGAACGAAAACTTTTAAAGCGTCTACATGATTTGATTAAAATCATACTTAACATTTTACTGCGGTGTGGATCATTATGAGCAAACAAATTTAGAAGTTTAAACTGAACACACTTTATATATATGTAATCTGACATCCTTTTTTTGAACTGCATGAACTTATACAGTAACATTCATCAAACATATAAGGTGCGAATTCTGGGTTTGGTCCTAATGACTGTAAAAAACTGTAATGCTTAAGGTTTAATAAGTATCTTACAATACACATATGCATGTTTTTTAAGGCTGCAGTTTGGAAAAACCAATGCTGCTGAAATGGAGGTCAAGGGGACTATGAAGAGGTGGCTCCAGCTAGCAGATCAAAAGGGCGACTTCAGGAGGCAGACACACTCTGTGAGTTTAAAAGTCCCATCTCTTTAACCTTGCATACACATGACACACTATCACATTTCTATCATTTAAATCCCTTAATGGATTTTTATGCTGCACCAATTAGGGTAAACAGCAACACTTGGCAACACTTCCAATATCTAATGTACTTGTTCATTTGTAAGAAGAATGGCATCAATGCTTATATTAGTCACTTCTATACTGTCTCCCCCTTATACCTAGGTTACAGTAATCAGCTGATCCAGTCGGTGTCCAGACCAGATGGTGGACCAGAACACATCCCTGAATGTCAGCGGAGACCATGTCAACTAGATGGCATATCCCCTGAGAAAACCTCATTGATGGCCCCAGCACAGACCCTCAGCAAAGACTACGAGAACCAGACAAACCCTCAAGACCCTTTTTACCAGCTTCACCTGCTGACATGATGTGTCTTCAAGCAGAAGTTGTTGGATGGAACATTCTGAATGATTTCAATCCACAATCTGACTTGTGATGCAGCCTGGAATAATCACACCAAGGTTATTCATTTGGCCAGAGAACTGGTTTCCTGACTGAGCCTGCAGGTCTTGATAATGTTTGGGTTCTTTGTCACTGTTGCCTTTTGGCTTGCTTAGTTGAGGAAACCTAATATTCAGTAATATTATTGATTTGACTGCACTGACACCTTTGGATATGAACTGAACTGAATTATGTAATTATATAATATATTATATAATATACAGTAAATATAATTTACTTGTTATTTTGCGGATTAAAAAGTGTGTTAATGTTATATATTTATATTAAAGCAATTGGTAATTTTATAATTAAAGCCTTTCTAATCTGTTTAAATGGTTGTATGTGTGTTTCTCTGCTGAATTACATTTAGCAGTTTCTGGGCCACATCTGGACCAAGCCGAGTCTCAGCCAGATCTGCCTTAAAGTGTCTGGGTCAGACCTGGGCCACATAAAATACATAAAAAGTTACTCTACAGTATAGTCGTTTTTACAGGGTGTGGGCCACATCTGGGCCAGAGGAAATTGTTTGAGTAGGTTTTCAGTGTGTGAGCCAGTTTCGGGCCGGGGATCCAGCCAGACTTGGGCCAGAACTTAAGCAAGGTTGTGGCACATAGGTGGACCAGACAAATTTTGCTATCTGGGATGCCTTTGATGTATTTTTATACTGCTGGAGGTTTGATGCCTAGTCAGATTTAAATTTAGTCAAGTGTTAATAAAGATATTCCTATTTCCTTATTCTGGTTGTGGTCGTTCAGACTCTTTTTACTCTGGATCTTAACCAGGTTAAATAAAGGTGGTGGCAGCAAGAGAAGTGAATTGTGAGCTTATTTAGCCCAGTGTTATATATAAAAAAAAAAAAAAGATAGAACCCAAACTGATATTACAATGGTGGCAGCGGTGGGATTTATTATTATTTTATTATTTTTTTTTCTTTTATTTGTTTTTGAATTATGGAGTCTGATGAACCAACACCAATATCTAGTATTTCCCTTCCAATAATAATGTCTTCTCAAACCGGGCAGTTTCAGTGCCCTGTTTTTATGCCTGAAACATTTACAGCAGCAGGCCGTGAATGGGCAGACTGGTCTGAGCAGTTCGAGATGGCAGCCGAAGTAAATAGTTGGGATGAGACATTAAAACTTAAGTTTATGTCCTTATTATTATCAGGCAAGGCAAGAGACGTATACAGTGGTCTGACTCCAAATGATAAGGCTAATTATCAGAGTCTAAAAGCTGCCATGACCAAATGTCTACAACCCTGTGACAGTGATGAATGGAACCGTGTGAATTTTACATCATGAAAGCGTTCACCTGGTGAAACCGCTAGAGAGTTTGGCAATGCGTTGAGGCGTTTAGTGGGCAAAGCATATCCCTCTGTAGATATTGCCACTCAAGACCTTTTAGCGAAGGATCAATTTATAGCAAATATTGGGCATACTGATTTGCGGGTGCAACTTCGAACAGCCAAATTGAAGACTTGGGGCCATTAATGTAGCATCAGAACTTGAGCTTATATGAGAATTAAAACAAAATCCCTCCCGGTAGATGCTGCTCAGACAGCACACGCACGTCTGACCGACGTCGGCCCATGAGGAAAACATCGACCTCATGAACTATAGCATCTAAATCTACACGGCTACTTCACTCAGTGTTTGTAGGGAGATGTTTAAAGCTGTTGATTCTGCTTTGTTTAATTTTCTGTAGAGGAACAAAACACATTACATTAGGAAGTCTACAATAATGAACACAATCATGTGGACTGAACTTTCTTGATTTCTGTTCTCTAAATAACACCTTTAAAATCAACTGGATTAGACATTTCATTCTAAACCCAAATTTTTTATGGAGTTTTATACCTAGTTTAGTTTTTTCTAAATTAGGGGGTCTTAGATTTCTCTTGATTTTCAATTATAAAATTGATAAAATTATTTTAAGCTCATCCTGCTTTCATAAACAAATGTTGCTGGTTTGGTCTCTATTGTATAAACACAACTTCTCACCCCAATACGTACCTAATTTGGAATAATTACAATATATTATATAAAAATAAATCTTTATTTTTTAAAACAGTTTTTTAGCAATTATTAAATCAAGAAGGTTTGTTACTCACTTACTCTGAGTTTCTACTGTCCATGAAATTCCAGTAACACCAAAAGAGTTTTCTATTGTCACGGATGTAATTCCCACAGGAGTCTTGACGTTATTCAAAGCTAAAACCCAAAACAGTATTACACCCCCCTCTGCAGACGATCTGTTTGATACCAATATTGGAAGTACAAATGTTAATAAAACAATTCATTCTTAACTTCAAAAAAATATTGTTTCTACTCCAAACTGTATAATTTGGTTAGTTAAAGGTTTATTATGAAAGTTCATTTGGACCAAACAAATACTTGTTGGTAAATAAAGTGAAGGAAGTAACATTTAAAACTGTACACAGATACTATCCAGTAAATTATTTTCTAGTTAAATTTAAAAATGATATTGATTTGAATTGTTCCTTTTGTAATATGATGATTGAAATTTTGTTTATTTTGGCATTGCTCTCATGTTAAAACATTTTGGAAAGATTTGACTAGATTAATAATTGATAACATTGACTCCACTTTTTCTTTGTGTTTAGATCATGTTTTATTTGCTTTTACTAAAATCCCCTCAAATAAAAGGAAAGAGTATTACATTATAAATTTGATTTTAATCTTTGCTAAATTTCACGTTCACAAATGCAAGTATAGTAAAACCAAGCCGTTATTTCTGGTTCTTGAAACATAATTAGAAAGCAATTAAGTCTGTTTCCATTTATGAATCCTTTAATATATTTACATAATGCTTGTGTGTGTTTTATGTTTTTTTTTATGTGTACAGTTGTAGTTATAACTGTACTTTGACTGTGTTTATTGAAGTGTATTGTTAATAAAAAGTATATAATTATATATAATTATATCAATAAATAAATAAATAAATAAAAAAAGAAGCCGTTGCGCACATACTGCACATTACTAGAGCACCTGGAGTCACAAAAATACATTTACAGGTAAGTCTGAGTTTAACCTGAGATCTGTTTTTAACGCAAAAAAAAAAAATAAAAAAAAAAAATGAATGAATATTATAATGAACTTACCATAATACGATAAACTATTTATTTATTTATTTATTTCTGATCATAGACATTGATAAGATGCTTTTGATTTCACTTCAGAAAGAAACAGCGAATGAATGTGATGACGTTGCCCCTGCAGACCACTTACTATATCAATGTACTAGAAGTGACACTTAAAAAAAAATTTTAAAATAATTATAATAATAAAAAATGTAAAAAATTATCAGTTATTTTAAAAAATAAATATCTAAACATTCATATGTGATGTATTTGTGATGTTACAGAGTGACACAATGAATCATGTTTAAAGCTGTTGTTACAGTTGAGGCTTCATTCACTATATTTCACTTGTGATTCTTGTCAACAGACGAGACACTCAGTAGTTCCCTATCGATACTACACTCGTACTGCGTCGCTAGACGCTATGGGAAAAAGTCCTTTTTTCTCCTTGACTGAAGCCTTTTTTCAATAACGCAGTGAAACTGCACGGACATTGGATCGTGCAGAGAAACGAAACGAACCAATGCCTCGGCAGCGGTGCTGCACGAGCCTATGGCGAAAAAGCCCGCCGAAGCCCGCCAGAAGGGGTGGGGCTAATGGCTATATAAGCAGCCATCTCACCATAGGAACCCAGATTTCTTCTCCTTCAGCGACGACTCTTCGCACTTACAAGACAGAAGCCCTCGCCGTTGACAAGCACCTGCAGCGGAGTGATTCTGCATCGGACTCGCCGCCCGGTTGACGTCAGCTGCAACGCATCGCTCCCCTGCCGCCATCCGGCGTTTTTTTTCTCTGAAAGAGCAAATTAGGCGTTGTTTCAAATGCCGCGCCGTTTTTGTCGTGCATGCAAGGCTCCCTTGCATGCCGCTGACAATCACGGTGAGTGCGTCTCCTGCTTGGGGCTTCCCCATGCGGAGGCGGCACTTAAAGAGACGGAATGTCCCCATTGTGGGGATATGAGTCTCTCCTCTCTGCGCTCGCGGATAGCGTTCTATTCAGAACGTGACTCCGCCCCTCGCGCCCTCCCGTTTCTTCCTTCACAGGAGCCTGTGAAGAAGAAACAGCGGGGCAGAGGATCCCGGCGCTCGGAGTTAGATGAGCTCACGTCGGCCCAGCCCCTGCGTGCCTCACCTTCTCCACAGAGAGAGGGTTCTCCCATCCTCTTCACCCGCCCAGATCTGTGTCCCTCGGCGGCCGCGAGCGATCTGGTCTCCTTCGGCGGGAGTGAAGATGACATGCTGGACAGCATGTCTCTGGCTGCATCGGACGCTGAGGAGCTGTCGGGCTCTATCAATGACCCCGCCCCCCTGCCGTCTACCGATACCAGCGATCCCAGGACCAGTTCTGGCATGGACGCCGAGCTCTTCCGCATTCTGACCAGAGCTGTGGATGAGCTGGGACTGGAGTGGTCTCCTCCAGAGGAGCCCCCACGCAGCCTCCTCGATGGGTGGTTCCTGCCGGGGCGCCGCCAGGCCCCTCGCCAGCGGGCTTCTCAATTTCTACCTGAAGTTCACAAAGAACTCACCAGATCTTGGCGCGCCCCCTACTCAGCGCGCCTGCGCACTTCGTCTTCCTCCGCCCTCACCTCTGTCGACGGCGCTGAAGACAAAGGCTACGAGAAGCTGCCTCCCCTAGATGAGTCAGTGGCCGCCCACCTCTGCCCGCCCACTGCTATCGGCTGGAAGGCTAAAGCTTCCCACCCGTCCAAGCCGTGTAGGACTACTTCGGCCCTCGCCGGACGCGCCTACACTTCGGCCGGACAGGCTGCCTCAGCGCTACACTCGATGGCGATTCTCCAGGTGTTCCAGGCCAAACTGCTCGCTCAGTCGGACAAGTCTGCCCTGGACCCCGCCACCATGACGGATTTACGTAGCGCCACGGACCTGGCCCTACGCGCTACTAAAACCACGGCCCAGGCGATTGGCAGATCCATGGCCAATCTGGCCGTGCTCGAGCGCCACCTTTGGCTCACGCTGACAGAAATCAAGGACGCGGATAAGGTCCCCTTCCTCGATGCTCCTGTCTCTCCCACGGGCCTGTTCGGGCCCTCTGTGGACGGGTTCGCCGAGCGTTTTTCTGCGGCTCAGAAGACGTCCCAAGCCATGCGACACTTCCTGCTGAAACGCTCGAGCTCCACGGCTGCTTCCGGGCGTCCCAAGCCTGCTCCGCCCCAGCAGTATGCGAGGCCGGCGCCGAATGCTTCCACTGCTGCCGCCGCCGCAGCTCAGCCAGCTAAGACCGAGCCGAGACTTCCCCGCTCAGCTAGACGCTACCCCTTCCCCAAGCGCCAGGGGCCTCGACCCAAGCTAGTGCTGGATCCGGCGCCTCCGCCGTCATCCTGATCCAGGAGGAAGGAAGAGGAGGGGGCAAAGTCTCGCGTTAGCCGGACCAACCCCCAAAAGGCCTCTGTTGAACCTCCAAGCACCTCGCTCATTGCCGGGTGCCGAGGGCAGGGTGTTTTATGTAAAACCTGTTGTAAACACTGGGCCCATGTTGCTTGCGCCCACACAACCAGTCACTGTTATAGCGAACAAAATAAAACACAAACATTCTCAAAAAGAGAGCAAATTTCCTCTTCCATCCTTGCCAAGGGTCTTGTGCCATCACGATGGCCAGTTACCCGAACCAATCATACCCCTGGTCACTCGGGCAGAGGCCTGGCAGGCTATCCCCGGCTATGACAGGCTAGTGTCAGATTGGGTTATGGGGATAATAAAAAGAGGCTATTCACTCCAGTTCGCTCGACGGCCCCCGCACTTCAGCGGCGTGGTCCCCACCATGGTAAGGAGCAGGGACGCGCACGTCCTGCGCTCAGAGGTGTTGATATTGCTGGAGAAAGGCGCCATAGAGGTAGTTCAACCAGCTCAGAGCGAGTCTGGATTCTACAGCCATTACTTCCTTGTCCCCAAGAAGGATGGAGGTCTGCGACCCATCCTCGATTTAAGGCATTTGAATTGGGCCCTCATGAAACGGCCGTTCAAAATGTTAACCTTGAAGCAGATCCTCTCGCATATTCGCCCAGGGGACTGGTTCCTTTCATTGGATCTGAAAGACGCGTACTTTCACATCCAGATAGCCCCCCATCACAGACGATTCTTGAGATTCGCCTTCGAGGGTGTGGCTTATCAATACACGGTCCTGCCCTTCGGCCTATCCCTGGCTCCCCGCACGTTTACAAAGTGCATGTTTGCTGTGAGATATCAGCTCCAGTCAGAGGTGGAGCTGATATCTCACAGAGCCCTTCTCCTCAGCCACTTAGAGTGCCTAGGACTCAGGGTCAATCTGGCCAAAAGCACGCTGCGCCCCAGCCGACAAATCTCGTTTCTGTGGGCGGTTTTCGATTCGACTCAGTTGAGAGCCATGGTCGTGTCAGAGCGAGCTCTGGCAATACGGCAGCTAGCGGGATCGTTCAAGGTCGGAGCCCTCTTCCCTCTCAAGAGGTTTTAAAGAATGCTAGGCCTTATGGCTTCTGCATCCCCAGTGCTAGAATTGGGCCTGCTGCGTATGCGGCCCCTTCAGTGTTGGCTGAAACCACGAGTTCCACCTCATGAGTGGCGCCACGGGCTTTTACGCATCAGGGTGGACCAGGCCTGTGTGGAAGCCCTGGTCCCCTGGAAAGATCCACGTTGGTTGGAGAGGGGCGTGCCCTTAGGGTCGGTTTGCAGAAGGAAGGTGGTCACGACAGACGCCTCCAACAAGGGTTGGGGGGCGCTGTGCGACGGCAACCCAGCTTTCGGCCTGTGGTCGGTAGCAGAGCAAGGGTTTCACATCAACTGCTTGGAAATGCTGGCAGTATGTCACGCCCTTCGCTCGTTTCTGCCAGACCTTAGGGGACACCAGGTACTGATCCGCTCGGACAACATGACTGTTGTGTCCTACATAAATCGTCAAGGGGGACTCTCCTCCAGACACCTCTTCTCCCTGGTGAAGGGCCTTCTGGAATGGGCTCAGCTCAACCTGGCCTCGCTGAGAGCGGTTCACGTACCGGGCAGACTGAACCAAGGGGCGGATATGCTATCACGAAACAATGTCCCCTCAGGAGAATGGACGCTTCACCCGCAGACGGTTCAGAAAATCTGGGAGGTCTTTGGCAGGGCAGAGGTTGACCTCTTCGCCTCAAAAGACAACTCTCATTGCCCAACATACTTTTCGAAGGACAGAGAAGCGTTGGCCCACGACTGGCCCAACCTCCTCCTGTACGCCTTTCCCCCGACATCCTTGATTCCTCAGGTACTCAAGCGAGTCAGGGAACAGGGACACAGGCTCCTCCTGGTGGCCCCTCTTTGGAGGAACCAACCATGGTTGTCGGAGCTGTGCCAGCTGCTTTGTGCAGCCCCTTGGCCGATCCCCCTGAGGCGGGACCTCCTCTCTCAGGCGAACGGGACGATATGGCACCCCCAGCCCGATCTGTGGGCCTTACACCTCTGGTGTTTGGACGGGAGTCTGAGGATCTCCCAGAAGGAGTCCTGAACACAATCTCCCAAGCTAGAGCTCCGTCTACGAGACGCCTCTACGCCCTTAAATGGTCTGTCTTTTCCACCTGGTGTTCCACCCGTGGCAAAGACCCAGCTTTCTGTGACATATCTGTGATATTGTCTTTCCTTCAAGAGCTGTTGGATAAGGGTCGCTCCCCCTCCACTCTCAAGGTCTATGTGGCTGCTATAGCCGCTTTTCACACCCCGATAGCAGACCGGTCGATTGGCAGGAACAACTTGGTTGTTCGATTTTTGAAAGGGTCTAGGAGGATGAATCCCTCTCGTCCCCACACTGTCCCTACTTGGGACCTATCAACGGTCTTGAGGGCTCTGAAGAACCCCCCCTTCGAACCGTTGTCAAATGCGGATCTTAAACCCCTGACACTTAAGACTGCCTTACTGCTAGCCTTGGTGTCAGTCAAGCGCATTGGAGATCTGCAAGCACTCTCCATAGATCCCTCCTGTCTTGAGTTTGGGCCGGGAGACTCCAAGGTCATCCTGAAACCAAGACATGGGTACGTTCCTAAGGTGCCCTCTACTCCGTTTAGGGCACAGGTTGTTACGCTTTCTGCTCTCCCTTCCTCAGAAGGTGATCAGGAGCTCAGTCTACTCTGTCCAGTCCAGGCATTGAGAATGTACATCGAGCGGTCTGCTCCCTTTAGACAATCGGATCAGCTCTTCATCTGCTTTGGTGGCCGCAACAGAGGACAACCTGTCACAAAGCAAAGACTCTCTAGGTGGATAGTTGATGCTATCATGCTAGCCTATTCCTCCTTGGGACTGCCCCGTCGGAGTACGTGCCCATTCAACTAGAGGCATGGCCTCTTCTTGGGCGTGGTCTAGCGGTGTATCCATGGCAGAAATTTGTGCGGCGGCCGGCTGGGCCTCGCCGTCCACATTCACTAGGTTCTACAGCCTAGATATTCCGGCCTTACAGGCGGGAATCCTTTCTGCATAAGTGAGTCACAGGAAGACGGCCCCAAGCCTTGTCTGACTCGTCATATGTGCCCCTTGTGCCTAAGTACGTTCTCTTCATGGCATGGCGTGTTTGGATCGGTTCCCATAGCGACACAGTACGAGTGTAGTATCGATAGGGAACGTACTCGGTTACTGTCGTAACCTCGGTTCCCTGAGATACGGGAACGAGTACTGCGTTTCGAGCCATGCCATATCGCTGCATGACCTAGTCGTCGCTTCAGTCGAAGTAACCTGGGTTCCTATGGCGAGATGGCTGATTATATAGCCATTAGCCCCACCCCTTCTGGCGGGCTTCGGCGGGCTTTTTCGCCATAGGCTCGTGCAGCACCGCTGCCGAGGCATTGGTCCGTTTAGTTTCTCTGCACGATCCATTGGCCATGCAGTTTCACTGCGTTATTGAAAAAAGGCTTCAGTCAAGGAGAAAAAAGGACTTTTTCCCATAGCGTCTAGCGACGCAGTACTCATTCCCGTATCTCAGGGAACCGAGGTTACGACAGTAACCGAGTACGTTTTTCTGATCTAGTGTCACTTGAACACAAAAATAATTAATAAATTGGACAATGTTCATCCAGATGCATTTATTTAGTTTGTAGTAATGCTGAGGATTTAATTATTTTCTTAGGGTTTGTTGAACACATACAGGTGTTTTTATTTACAGTTCTGCAGTGAGCTGAAATTGTGTGTCCTTTGATCATCTTCATTGTGAAACCAGGAATATGTTGGACATTCATGAATTAGAGCTTAAACTGTGTCATGTAATGATTCATGTGTTTATTTATTCATTTTTCTTTGTAAGAGAGGAAACTTCCCTGTTCATACGATCATAAAAACACTGAAAGGTGTCTGAAGCTTGTACTCTGTGCACTGGGTGTCAGACTTTTGTGGCTGTGAAAGGATTGTTTTGGGATTTATGATGCTGGATATATTATTAAACAGATTATCATTTTTTATTAGTATTAATTCATGATGAACTCTGTTGACCTCAGTGACAATTTATTTTCCACAAATTTACTTTCATTTCTACCAATATAATCATGTTCTTGTAATTAAACATATGATTGCTAATGACAGAAAGATCAGTTTTGTGTGAACTACTAGTCTTTGTGTTTCTGTGTTGCTCTTATTCATCTTTTCCAGCTGATGGAGACATTTAGGAGTCAATAATTTGAGCAAAATGACCCAAAATATCCACTTTTTCAACTCTGGTTCACACTCTTTGTGAATAATGTGCAAAGATAAAGTAATGAATGATGATAATGAAGTCATCTCTTATGGCATCTGTGAGTTCACTTGTGCTCAAATGTGTTGTTCTTCATGTCTCTCATCTCCATATAACAATGAGAGCAATGATTGACATGTACAAGTGTCATTTCCATAAACTCATCAGCTCGTCAGATGCTTGTAAACAGTTATTTGTCCTGTTACAGAAACACAATCACCCTTTTACCTCCAAAATAGTGCTGTTACTGCTGCTGGTTCAGGACATCTGTGAACCTCTGAAGAGACACAGAGAGACACTGCATCAGTGCTTGAAGTGTTGAATGAACTGATTCATTTATTATAATGAAACTGATCTAGTTTTGTCGCCTACCATCTGGTTTCTAGATGTTATTGATTTGAAAACTGTTTTTCTCTCTTGGGCTTTAACATGTTTAACTTGTTCCTGGTTCAAAATAAGCAGATTTATAAGAGCAAAAGTCCAGAAGATCCTAATCCAAGATGGCGGCGCGGTCAGATGCAGCGGCTACTCCGGGTCAGAAAAACGGTGCTTTAATGTCTTTTAATGTCGTCTGTTCGTCTCAAAATAGTCTCAGTTTACCGCTAATCCATAAGGAAATCACTCAAAATGCTAAATAATATTCAAAAAACATTATTGAACAAAAATATTTTACATTAATTTTCCTAAAAAAATAAAAAATGTTGTATTTCAAGTGTGACCCACAAATGAAGAGGCTCAAAGTTTAATTTTTCTGGAAAAACAGCTCATTAAAATTATATAAAAATGTAATACTACCATAAAATCAGCTCAAAATGTTAAATAATAATCAAAAAACATTATTGAACAAAAATATATTACATTAATTTTCCTAAAAAAATAAAAAATGTTGTATTTCAAGTGTGACCCAAAAATGAAGAGACTGAAAGTTTAATTTTTCTGGAAAAATAGCTCATTAAAATTGGAAAAAAATGTAATACTACCATAAAATCAGCTCAAAATGCAAAATAATAATCAAAAAACATTATTGAACAAAAATATATTACATTAATTTTCCTAAAAAAATAAAAAATGTTGTATTTCAAGTGTGACCCAAAAATGAAGAGACTGAAAGTTTAATTTTTCTGGAAAAATAGCTCATTAAAATTGAAAAAAAAAAAAAAAAAAAGTAATACTACTATAAAATCAGCTCAAAATGCAAAATAATAATCAAAAAACATTATGGAACAAAAATATATTACATTAATTTTCCTAAAAAAATAAAAAAAAAGGTTGTATTTCAAGTGTGACCCAAAAATGAAGAGACTGAAAGTTTAATTTTTCTGGAAAAACAGCTCATTAAAATTGGAAAAAAAATGTAATACTGCCATAAAATCAGCTCAAAATGCAAAATAATCAAAAAACATTATTGAACAAAAATATATTACATTAATTTTCCTAAAATACAAAATAAAGTTGTATTTCAAGTGTGACCCAAAAAATGAAGAGGCTCAAAGTTTAATTTCACTGCAAAAATAGCCCATTAAAAGTTTTAAAAAAATGTAATACTACCATAAAATCAGCTCAAAATGCAAAATAATAATCAAAAAACATTATTGAACGAAAATATATTACATTAATTTTCCTAAAAAACAAAATAAAGTTGTATTTCAAGTGTGACCCAAAAATGAAGAGGCTGAAAGTTTATTTTTTCTGGAAAAATAGCTCATTAAAAATGTATAAAAATGTAATACTACAAGAAAATCAGCTCAAAATGCTAAATAATATTCAAAAAACATTATTGAACAAAAATATATTACATTAATTTTCCTAAAAAAATAAAAAAATGTTGTATTTCAAGTGTGACCCAAAAATGAAGAGGCTGAAAGTTTATTTTTTCTGGAAAAATAGCTCATTAAAAATTTATAAAAATGTAATACTACCAGAAAATCAGCTCAAAATGCTAAATAATATTCAAAAAACATTATTGAACAAAAATATATTACATTAATTTTCCTAAAAAAATAAAAAAAAATGTTGTGTTTCAAGTGTGACCCAAAAATGAAGAGGCTGAAAGTTTATTTTTTCTGGAAAAATAGCTCATTAAAAATGTATAAAAATGTAATACTACCAGAAAATCAGCTCAAAATGCTAAATAATATTCAAAAAACATTATTGAACAAAAATATATTACATTAATTTTCCTAAAAAACAAAATATAGTTGTATTTCAGGTGTATTGCATAGTATCATAAAATTGCATCAAAATTGTAAATAGTAATTGAAAACTATTATAGAACAAAAACATGAGTTTTGCCAATAAAAAGAAAACAGTTTTATTTTAAAGCTCATCATTTTTGACTGTGAAGGAGTGAAAACAAATAGAAACACAGTCTGACGCTCATTTGCATAATCAATATTTTAATATGATACAACAGTGTAAATATGACATGTGATTTTATTTGTGTGTGTGAGTGTGTGATTTGTGTTGGACAGAAACACAGAAAGTGTCTCTGACTGGAGAAACATCTTCATCCTGATGATCTGAAACAGGAAACTGTCTTGTGTGTCTGATATTGAACTTCCTGAAGCCTGTGATTAAAACACACACAACAACAGCAACACTTTCACATCATTACACTCACACTGTGTCGACTAATGTCTGTGTGTGTTTAATGTCACACAGAGACACTGAACAGTTTGGATAAAGTCTAAATCCAGCGTGTAGTGTTTGAGTGAATGTGTGTGTGAATGTGTGTAAGCGTGTGAGTTTGTGTGTGTCAGAGACGCTGTAGAAGGACAAAGTGCCGCCAGACACGTCCACATACACTCCTACTCTCTTACTGGACACTGAACCAGCAGATATATCAGTGTAGTTATTATTGTGACGGGCAGTGAATCTGTGATTAAAGCAGACCAGACTCCAGGAGTTCACATTATATCCAAACCAACAGTCATTACTCCTTCCTTTCCTCTGGGATTTCTTTATATGACACTGATATACGAACATTATTTCCACTCCATTCAGTTTCCCAGTAACAGCGTCCAGTCAGACTCTCAACACTTAGAACCTGATAATTAAACCCATCAAATCTGTCTGGATGATCAGGATATGACTGTTGTTCAATCACACGTGTCACTTTTCTGTTCTCGTCAGACAGTTTGAGTTGTTTGTTTGCTGTGTTTGTATCCAGTGTGAGATCACAGGCATCTGAACACAAGAACACACATTACAAGAGACACATTTACAACAACTAAACAACAAACAACAAAACTGTGTGTCTGTTTGTGGACTTACATTTGTGGAGTCCTGATGTGATCCTGAACTCTCCTCCATGATCCACACTAGAAAACACACACACACACACACACACACACATTAAACACACACACACACACACACAGTCAGTCAACAAACTGTTGCTATGCAGTTGCTAAGGTACTGGAAGTGGTTACTAGACTGTTGCTATGCAGTTGCCAGGGTACTTGGGTTGTTGCTATGCAGTTGCTAAGGCACTTGGGGTAGTTTCTAGACTATTGCTATGTAGTTGCCAGGGTACTTGGGTGGATGCAGTGATGTTGATAACATGTTCTGGTTGGTTGCTATGCAGTTGCAAAGGCCTCAGTGTGGTTGCTAGGGTGTTCTAGGTGATTTCTAGAGTGTTGCTATGCAGTTGCTAAGGTACTGATGGTGGTTGCTAAGCTGTTGCTATATGGTTGTTATGATACTTGCTGTGTGGTTGATAACACATTTTGGGTGGTTGCTAGGGTATCACTATATGGTTGTTAGGGTACTTGTGGTTGTGGCTAGGCTGTTGCTATGTTGTTGTCAAGGTACACAAGGTGGTTGCTAGGGTGTTGCTGTGCAGTTGCTAGGGTACATGGGGCTGTGTATCTCGATATATCTCACATTCAGTAGGGTGACCAGACGTCCTGGGTTTCCGGGGACAGTCCCGGTTTTCGTTGTCGTGTCCCCGACTGGATCTGTCCCCGGAAATGTCCCTGTTTTACAGCACATTCAAAACAACCTGCAAATTCACTGTAAAAGCTCGACCAATATCAGCAGCTGGTAATCATGTGATTGTGATTATTTTCAGCAGCAGTGGTGCTGTGAGCTATTAGTGATTATTTGGTCACGCTGCTACTTTGTACTTTAGCCATGAAGAACCTGGACGAGAGCAAAACGCAACTAGATACAAAGTTTGTTAGCAAACTTTAAGTTGGCTTGAGAAAGCCTAGCCAGTAAGTTTTAAGCAGTTTTAAAAGCTTTTAGTTTAAAGAAAGTTTAAAGGTTTTCAGTTTGAAATAGTTTTAGTTTGATTGATAAAGTTTGAAGATAGATAGGCTAAATAGATATAAATAAAGAAAAAAAGAAAAATTAGAAAGAAAAAGAAAGAAAGAAAGATTAGTTAGAAAGAAAGAAACATTAGTTAGAAAGAAAGAAGAAAGATAAAGAAAGATTAGTTAAAAAGAAAGAAAAAAGAAAGATTAGTAAGAAAGAAAAAAGAAAGATTAGTAAGAAAGAAAAGTAAGAAAGAAAGAAAAGTAAAAAAGAAAAAAGAAAGATTAGTTAGATAGAA
>NW_026128628.1:0-7744 GCF_022985175.1 Labeo rohita
CATGGTCAAAAGTGACTGAACACCTGAAATATAACTTTTTTTTTTTCAGTTAAATAAATGTAATATATTTTTGTTCCATATAGTTCTGTGCAAAAATATTTTTCCATTAGTATTTTCACAAGCTAAAAAATTGTTTATGGTCAGTTATTTCTATCTTTTGCTGTAGTGTGTCAGTAGGAAATATCAGTTTACATTTCCAAACATTCATTTTGCCCTTAATTTTAATAATCCAGTCAGATTATTTGCACAAGGAGTCTGACAACAGCCAGTGCTCCATACAGAGATCTGATCTCATCATCATTCAGTCTGGAATGACATGAAGAAACATGAACAAACTGAGACAGACTAAATCCAGAAGAACTGTGACAACATCTCAAAGACGATTTAAGAGAGGCTTAAAATTTTTACACAGTTGCTTACTTTTATTAGGTTATGGATTTGGATATTTATTCAGACATTCTCAAATACTACTTTTTGTCATATTTTAAATATTTTTTTGTTTGAAAAGTTGAAAAGTTTTTGCATTATTATTACTAGTCAAACCTTAACATAGAAAAAGCATTTTTACACATAACAGCTGCTGGTTGAGAGAACGGCGTTGAGAGAAAGCGCCGTATTCGATTCGGGGGTTTGTGCTGTTAAGATAACGAGATGCTACCCTTACGAAACAAAAATATATTGCAATATACTAGAATTTATATTGCAATACATTAGAAAATATATTTCAATGTATCAGAAACTTCCTCATATATTTAAAAATATATAGCAATATATGGATGGACAACCTATTGCTATATATTGATTCATATATTAAAATACATTGATATACAAACAAAACTGTATTACATTATTGCATGTATATGTTTATTGAAACAAAGTATTTTTTTTATGAGTTAAGCAAGCTCATGCATAGGTTTACAGAGAGGTTGATTAACAATACTCCAAATCAGATTTTTGCATGACATTCATTATATTTTACATTATATAGCCATATGGATGGACCATATATGGCTGTATTGATTCATATATTGTAAAATGTAGAGAGTATTATCCCCTTTAGGATCCCAGCGGTAATGCCTGATCAAAAATGTTTTACATTTTTATAAAAAGCAACATACATATAATACATCTAATAAAATGATGTAATTATACTACACAAACTAATTCAATAACGTATAAATTTGTAATTTTCCACAATACTTTCTTTATGAAAAAAACGTATTTAAATGCTATATAGCACTTTATTACACGGCTCTCTGGAATGCTTGATTCTGATTGGTCAGTTGAGACATTTGCAGGTTCGTTCTTTTCAAATAATAACCGCTCCAAAGTAATAACGCATAGCCGGTACTACTTGTATGTTTGAAATCCCTCCGCGCCAACAAAGATTACCGTTTGGCGCCATCTTGTGGCAAACACTGGACAACCACAATTAACAATGGAAAATTTCGACATTAATTTGAACATCAAAATTTTACATTTAAACATCAACTTCAACATCCCCGCTGGGACCACATTTACAATGTCACAGTTCACAATTAATGGAAACGTGCAATTTAATACTTGTAAATAAATAAAATTCATCCGTTATTATATATTCATATGTAGATGCTATAAATTGTCTTACTAACGTTTGAATGTTAGTCATGTGGTACTATATCGTTTCGCGGAAGGATAAAAAAATGTAAATTTAAAAAGCAAATATGCCAATAAAATGTTTCAAATTCATATTCATGTCCAGTTTTTTTCCTTATATGGCAAGTAGCCGTGTAATAAGCGGGATAATGTACAGGCAGTCTGTAGTTATCGCGAAATAAGCCCCTTCAGCGTGATACAAGACCCTCCGCTTCGCGTCGGGTCCTGATCACACTGTCGGGGCTTATTTCTGCGATAACTACCGGCTGCCTGTACATTATCTCTTACATAATGTATGATAAATAATGCACGAGTAAATCAGTTTTTAAGTGGTTTTAATTGTCAATGTATATTCAGCCCATACGGAAATGTAATATATGACATATTTGTCCCTATATCAGAAGTGCTACTCTCATATATGTTAAATATAGGGCAATATATTATTATCACATATATCCATCTTCTGGATATATGTTGATATATGTTTATAACATATATGAATTTCCCATAGTACAATTTGTATATAAACATATTTTGAAAGTATATACATGGGTAACTTTTATATGGTATTGCGGCCATATACGTTTACAATATATATCAAAATTATATATGGTACTCTATGTTTTGACCATTTGTATATATTGACCAGTGTATATTGAATTTATGCAAGTTTATTAAGCATATATGCCTAAAAGATACTGCTTATTGTAAATCATATCACAAAATTAATTTTTGCTTAACTATATTAATTGTTTCAATTCAGTTTTCTGGGGAGAAAAAGTAGAGATGAATATATAACCTGCTCAAAAAATGCCAATGTACTAAAAGTTACTTAGTAAAAGGAATGTATTATAGAGTTATTGAGGGGGGAAAAACACTTCATGTAACTGTTTGTCCATATGTGCTCTCATCATCAATGAACTAAAACGCATTTCATTAAAATACATGAGCGATTGTGTGTGGAAAGCATGAAACGCCTTTGAATGCGGCAGCGGTGCAGGTAATTTACACTAATTTACTCAACGCTTTATTCCTACACTTATATTACATAGAAACTAAGTGTTATATGATTGTTTTGGTCTACAAGAGCCTCTGTCTCTATATAGATCAGCTAATGTTTTAAATATTCCCTGTCATTGTTTTATATATGATGTTATGATTACAACTGCATTGATGTGTTTTGCAATTTGCTCGCGTTAAAGTTAATTTTAGCTATTGGGTAACAGGTTCATCTGTATGGAGATACTGTGAGCTCAATGTTTTCACTGGATAAGCAATGCCACGTTTGGAAATTATTTAAAGCTGTCTGACAAAAATAATGGATGAAAATTATAATGTTTATCTCTGAAATGTAGTCTAGACTAGAACTATAAAAAAACTATTAATTGGTTATTCTACAATTAATTGTACTATAAATTATACTACTGTAAATTGATAAACTGTTCGGCGTAATGAGGTTTAATGCCTCCGACAGGGCCTTTAGTCCCATTTAGCAGCATGTTAGCAACCATCTTTTTTAAGAAATATAACAGTTTAAAAAAAAAAAAAAAAACAAGAGTGGGGTTTAACTGGTGTGTTTTATGTCATAGAATAAAACGTGAAAGTATTATGAGTTTGTGTGAACCGCGGACCTTATTTTAGGGGATTTAATCAAAATTGTAATTCAAAAACCCATGTTATAGTTCCACCCCTCTGTTTCTTTTCTCCAGGCCACATTCTCGATGCACATATTAGGTATTATGAATGTAAACACTTTATTTCATTAATGCTAAATAGCAAATTAAATTGAAACCATAGCTGTGAACTCCGTCATTGAGCATTCAGGTTACTATAGTTTGGTTCTTCATGTATATAGAGACATATTATTTGAATAAGCATGCAGGCTGTGCTCTGTTGTTGTTCTGCCATGTCCTTGTGGAATCTGGTAATATTTTACAACTATGACTTATAATTATTACATAAATAATGAGTATTCTGCAGTTTTAAAATCATCTTTAACTTTACCAACTATGTTTAATACTCACTATATTTGTCATGGTAGTTAATTACTTCAAGATATAGGCACAGCAAAATGAAACTTTGGTACAATATTGGATTGCAAGACTTAAGCAGGTTTTAATGTCATGTTGACTAAAATCAAGTTGAGTTTACTGTACCACCCAACACTACCAAAGTTAAAAAGTTGCTTTTAAATGTGGTGCACTTCCTGAAATCATATATGGTTCAGAAAATGTATTGTAATTATCTTATAAAAACCTAACTTTTACTATTTTTTTTTTTTTTTTTTTTTCCAGACATTTCTTCACCTGGGGCCTACTGGGGATGGCAATAAACCAAAAACTAACCAAGCTGTGTGAATACAAACCTGTAGACCTTTAGCTGAACCACAACAATTAATGTTCTGTTTTTTATGCCTGTTCAGTGTTTTGATCAGTTATATATGTAATTTTTTTTTTTTTTTTTCTGTTTGATTGTGCAGGTCAGTAACATTTTTTTTTCTCTATTCAAATAAATTCTGTTTAAATAAAGATGTTTCTTTGTGTAGCTTACTGTACCATTTAACATTTAAGGCTTAAGGTGTGAAATGTGCAATGCACTGCAACTTTGTATAGTGTAGAGTGTCTTACATGTGTCTACGACCTCTATTTAAAGATCAAAGATCACATATTAAAATATGAAATATATAAATTTCATATTTAGCATGTATACAATATATAATATAATAATTATATATAATATAATAATTATATATAATCTATTATGTAATATAAATCAATATATTTTTCATATTTAAGACATATGTGCTCATATAAATCTGATTATATTATCTTGTACATTGAGGTACATGTGCATGCTTGTGCTTTAGTCCAGGAGAAGACAATAAACTGTTGATGTTATGCTGCATGTCATTTAGTTTAAAGGCTGTAGTTGTTGATGCAGTGATAGTTAGTTTTTGTGTGTGTATTATTTCTGGCTAGTGGTTAACCGCAAAAAAACAGACAATATCTGTAAAATAATTTTATAAAATAAAAAAAAATTTAAGAAAACTTAGGATATTTTATCCTAATTTTACAGTTTTTCTTTGAAAGCTTCTTCTGCCAGTTATGACAGTTTTTTTATTTCCATTAATGGTAAACGTTTGGCACCCTGTGCTGCCATGCATTTCACTGTTTTTTTTACATTTAAATTTTTTACAGTGTATATTATCTCATATATTTTTACATATATACTTGCATATATATATATACAATGCCTCTTCCAATATATAATTTCATATAATGTGGGATATATTTCAATATACATAACAATATATTAAATAGTATAATAATATGTATTTATTCAATATATGAAAACGGCAATAATTGCAGTATTGTCCCATATATTACAATATATAACTTACATATATAATATATTATTATATAATATATCATATGATATATTACTATGTAAATTTCACAATATATGGAGACACATGAAATATATTGTCACGTAATATATTAAGAAATATATTTTTGTTGCGTAAGGGTATGCCCCCTAAAAAGCTTCACACACAGGCCGAGGAGGTTAATGACATTAAGCGATGGCTTGATATGTTGACGGAGGAGGTTTCTGGTGTTAGACAACAGCAGAAGACCATAATGAGCCTGGTGGAGGAAGTGAAAGCCTTGAGGCAACAAAACATTGAGAAGGACAAGCGGATTATGTTGTTGGAAAACCGTGTGGCGGATCTGGAACAATATACCAGAATGAATGATATCATAGTCACCGGCTTGGAGATAAAACCACGTTCATATGCCCGGACGGTGACGAAGCTCAATGAAGGGGAGACGAATGAGCAGGACGATTCAACAGTGGAGCAACAGGTGACGGCATTGCTTCACTCAAAGGGGACTGAGTTGGAAAGGAGTAACATTGAGGCATGTCATTCACTCCCACTGAGACTTAAAATGGATAGACCAGCCATAATTGTTCGCTTTGCTAATAAGAAGCATAAAACTGAGTTGTTGAAACAGGGAAGACGATTGAAGGGCACGGATGTGTATTTGAATGAACACTTGACTAAGAAAAATGCTGACATTGCCAGACAGGCCCGACTCCTCAGAAGACAGAAGAAAATACAATCAACATGGACTACAAACTGTAAAATATTTATTAAGCTGAATGGAACACCAGAACAAGCCAAAGTGTTAGTCATTAGGCAGTTGGAGGAGCTGGATAAATATAAATGAGTTAAATGAGAGCAAGGTAATGCAGTATACCCAGTAGTCAATAAAAATAAACAGAATCAAAAATTACAACTATGTCAAGTCCAGACGATAAGCAGTCGTTTACATCTGGACTAGATACTTTTGCAAAAAACAGTACAAAAGACTGTGTTTATATGTGGAGATTTTAACATTGATTTACTGAATCCAAAAATGCATAAAAGGACAGAAGATTTTATAAATATAATGTATAGTATGGATTTACATTCAACAATCACCAGACCAAGTAGAATTACGTCATAGTGCTACATTGATAGAGCTACATTGATTGATATTTACAAATATTATGGAAAATAACTTTACAATATTTTTTACAATATTTACATTTTTCTGGTCATCAAATAAAGGCATAAAATATTAAATATCTTTTAATCAAATAAAAATGAAACTTTTGGGCAAACAAAGTTACTATTAAAAATGAAACATGAAAGTGAAATATTGTATGATTATTACACAGTAAAATAAAGTTTTAACAATTTTGTTAATTGTAGTAGTGGTAGTAGTAGCAATAGTAGTAGTATTACATACATTCTACTAAACAATAGTAATATATGTCTTCAAGTTAAACCGAAGTTTTATTTTGGTGGGTTTCTGTGAACACCTTTACTTTTTAGTGTGTATATGTTATGATGATAGTTTCTCTCAAAGGAAATGGCAAAATGCTCATGAAGAAACTTCAGAGCAGTTCTAGAAATGTTGTACATGTACGACAGACACTGAAATCACTGTGAGCGTCACATGCACTTCAGTATGTGTCTGGTTAACGAAACTGCGCATCTGCACCATTCACACACAAGGAGGCACGCAGAACATGAACGATTCATATTTAAATAGTGTTTTTGCTCATTACTTAGAGATATCGCAATTTTATTTAAGTGTATTGACCTACTTTTGATTAATTCTGTGATGCTTTTATGACTGGATTCCGCAATTCTGTCTGCCCTACTCATAGGGCTCCACTATACTTGAAGAGCGGGCTATCCCAGGTGTCGGTTTTAGGACCATTTGAATTAATCGTTTTCCAGTTTATTTTTGCAGCATTTTTTTGACAGGCGTGGGTGGGTTGATTCCCACCACCAATCAATTGTTAAACTAATGAGAATAATTTGAAGGAGGCAAGGGAAAAGATTCCCAAAACAAACAAATCAAACATTTCCGATGGAAGATAGAAGGCAACTGCGTATTTCATCCCGCCAGAGGATCCAATAATTAACATTCCCATTAATACTCCTTTCACAGAGCATGGGTGGCTCTGAACGCTCCTGTGAAATGCAAATCGCTGTACACAGAGGCTCCAGAATGGGAGCTGTGTGACTGCAGGGGAGGGCTGCCATTCTACCCCAAGAGAGCTTAGAACATTTCAGGTACCCCATTGATGACAGGAGGGCTGGAGAGACAGGAGGAGACTGGAACTATACACTTCACTTTGGAGAGAAATATTCAACACAGTATGTTTGCCTTCTTTATCTAATCAAGAATGATTCAGTGGGATAAACATTCTAACATAGATCCTTATTTTTGTGTTGTTTGCAGGGCTGGCCCCTAATAGTCGACTAACCGTTAGGCTTGGTCAACCAAAATTGCATTATTCGCTTAGTGGCAGGAAAAAAAAAAAAAAAAAAAATAGTCACACAGTCCGTGATGGACAGTTCACGACTGGTCTATGTGATAATACAATACATCAGGCGGGACACCTAAACGCGTACTATGTCTTATACTGTATGTAAGTAGTAGCAAATTTACATGGCCGCTCAATCTAATGTTAACCTAGAAAAATGTGAACTATTCAAGTGTCTGTGCAGAGTGTGGAACCTGAAAGGTAGCGCGCTTACTGCGTTACAGAT
>NW_026128629.1:0-7724 GCF_022985175.1 Labeo rohita
GTGTGTGTGTATTCAGGTTTAAAACCGAATAAACCCTGCTGCTTGTGACGATACATTGAGGTGTTAAGACATGACACAATCTGTCTGCGCAAGAAACTGATCAGTATTTATATAACTTTTTAACCTCTGATCCACCACAGTGCCAACTATTCTAAGCGCATGCACAGAAGCAATCTATCGTGGGTTTACGCCGCTTATTATTTACACAGTGTAGAGATTGTGGTTATGACGGCTACTCAAAATTGTAATTACTTGTGCTTATCCTGATTGTTGCAACCGATTAAAAACTAAAAGATCATGTTTTCGAACTCATCCGGGTGTGTTGACTTTTCAACAAGTCTCAACTTTTGAGCCTGATTAACTGAAGTTATGGTTGCTTGCACTTTTTGACGCATCATGCGCCGGCTGTTGTGAAAGCGCTTGGCAGTTGAACTTGAGCCTTTTTCACACTTCCTTGTTTCTGGCTTCTGGATTGGCACTTGCAGGGTAAAAGTGTTTCTGGCGACAACAGTGGCTGTACTTAACAAGAGTAAGTTCACAGATAAAAGTCTATTTTTACAAATTAGATTCGGGTTATTAGATTTGGGGGACAATCCAACACTCTCCATTGACTTTGTATTGCAGGATGCTGCCTCCTTGTCATTTCTGACTAATAACAAAAAAAAGAACAATGTCTAAAAGCTGTGACAAGGTGTACAGTAAACAAGCTAAAGAACCCAGAAATAGGTTTTTATTAGCTGTCAACTCCAAAAACGAGAGTTTAAGGACACAAAAGTAGAGTGCAAAAGTAGAATATTACTCTGAGAACTACGTCCACTGGAGGGAAATGCAATCAGCGATAGGAAGCATTCATTATTTTTAACCATGTTAAAGGATTATTTCACCACCCTATGTGAACCTGAGAAGAAGAGATATATTGACAAGCTAAATTTTATTGGTCTATCAGTGCTCCTTTTCTTTACCTTCCTTTTGTTGGAGAATTGATCCAACTGAATGGCCCAACGTGAAATACCCTGAAATCTACAACTATTTTTGTCCTTAAATGCTCATTTTTGTTCATTTGTTCATCAACTCAAACTGTCTAGTGCCACCACTTGTCCAAAGTTTTACTTATGTTTATGCTAATAACTTTTGAACCGTAA
Organism: Labeo rohita; assembly: GCF_022985175.1. Lineage (NCBI taxonomy): Eukaryota > Metazoa > Chordata > Actinopteri > Cypriniformes > Cyprinidae > Labeo > Labeo rohita. The sequence goes on from NW_026128629.1 coordinate 1,143, forward strand.
GGCACAGAAGCATTTTTCCCCCCTCTGATTCTTTGGCTCATGCCAAGTCACATGAATACCCAAATGTAAAAATCGTAAGGTTTAGTTTTTTTTATTTTTTCTATTTTTAATTGTTCAAAAAACCTACTTTTTCAAAATCGTCCTAGACCGTTTGTCTGATTTCACCAAAATTGGCTCAGATCATCATGAGAACATGCTGGCAAAAAGTTGATTAGTCAAACCGTTTTTGAATAACACAAACTAATTTGACGAAAAGCACACAAAAATGGCTGCGAGGCTATATCTCTGCAACAGTTTGGCATACTGAGAACTAAACTTGGTGTGGGTCATAACAAGCATGACCGGCGCAGTGCCACCTACTGTTCAGAAGATATGAAAAAATGGCTATTTTTGCTTATAACTTCTCAACGGTTTCACCAAAAATGCTATATTTTACGAATGTCATATCTTTACAAAACTTGGTATATGCTTTTGGCACCATGCCGTGACAGTACTCAAAAAGTGCCTCAAAAAGGCAGTGACACCTTGTGGTCAAAACTTATCAATAAATTTTGAAAAATGCTAATAACTTTTGTTTAAATTAGCCTACTTTAAATAAACTGATCTATATGTATTCCTTAGATCACGCTAAGAACATCGATACCAATTATTTCATAATTGGAATGAACTTTCTGTCCACCCTGGTGAAAAAAACAGCATACAGGTGCTGGTCATATAATAAGAATATCTTAAAAAAGTTGATTTATTTCACTAATTCTATTCAAGAAGTGAAACTTGTATAATGTATACATTCATTCCACACAGACTGATATATTTCAAGTGTTTATTTCTTTTAATTTTGATGATTATAACTGACAACTAATGAAAACCCCAAATTCAGTATCTCAGAAAATTAGAATATTACTTAAGACCAATACAAAGAAAGGATTTTTAGAAATCTTGGCCAACTGAAAAGCATGAACATGAAAAGTATGAGCATGTACAGCACTCAATACATAGTTGGGGCTCCTTTTGCCTGAATTACTGCAGCAATGCGGCGTGGCATGGAGTCGATCAGTCTGTGGCACTGCTCAGGTGTTATGAGAGCCCAGGTTGCTCTGATAGTGGCCTTCAGCTCTTCTGCATTGTTGGGTCTGGCATGTCGCATCTTCCCCTTCACAATACCCCATAGATTTTCTATGGGGTTAAGGTCAGGCGAGTTTGCTGGCCAATTAAGAACAGGGATACCATGGTCCTTAAACCAGGTACTGGTAGCTTTGACACTGTGTGCAGGTGCCAAGTCCTGTTGGAAAATGAAATCTGCATCTCCATAAAGTTGGTCAGCAGCAGGAAGCATGAAGTGCTCTAAAACGTCCTGGTATACAGCTGTGTTGACCTTGGACCTCAGAAAACACAGTGGACCAACACCAGCAGATGACATGGCACCCCAAACCATCACTGACTGTGGAAACTTCACACTGGACCTCAAACAACGTGGATTCTGTGCCTCTCCTCTCTTCCTCTAGACTCTGGGACCCTGATTTCCAAAGGAAATGAAAAAAATTACTTTCATCAGAGAACATAACTTTGGACCACTCAGCAGCAGTCCAGTCCTTTTTGTCTTTAGCCCAGGTGAGACGCTTCTGACGCTGTCTGTTGTTCGAGAGTGGCTTGACACAAGGAATGTGACAGCTGAAACCCATGTCTTGCATACATCTGTGCGTAGTGGTTCTTGAAGCACTGACTCCAGCTGCAGTCCACTCTTTGTGAATCTCCCCCACATTTTTGAATGGGTTTTGTTTCACAATTCTCTCCAGGGTGCGGTTATCCCTATTGTTTGTAGACTTTTTCTACCACATCTTTTCCTTCCCTTCGCCCCTCTATTAATGTGCTTGGACACAGAGCTCTGTGAACAGCCAGCCTCTTTTGCAATGACCTTTTGTGTCTTGCCCTCCTTGTGCAAGGTGTCAATGGTCATCTTTTGGACAACTGTCAAATCAGCAGTCTTCCCCATGATTGTGTAGCCTACAGAACTAGACTGAGAGACCATTTAAAGGCCTTTGCAGGTGTTTTGAGTTAATTAGCTGATTAGAGTGTGGCACCAGGTGTCTTCAATACTGAACCTTTTCTCCAATATTCTAATTTTCTGAGATACTGAATTTGGGGTTTTCATTAGTTGTCAGTTATAATCATTAAAATTAAAAGAAATAAACACTTGAAATATATCAATCTGTGTGGAATGAATGTATACATTACACAAGTTTCACTTCTTGAATGGAATTAGTGAAATAAATCAACTTTTTGAAGATATTCTAATTATATGACCAGCACCTGTATGCTGGTAGCTATGTTTTGATGCTGGGATGCTGGTTAGGTATAATTTTGATGCTGGTTTAAGCTGGTCTTTAGCTGGTTTATGCTGGTCCTTTGCTGGTTTATGCTGGTCCTTTGCTGGTTTATGCTGGTCATGTTGCTGGTCAAGGACCAGCATGAACCAGCAAAGAACCAGCATAAACCAGCTAAGGACCAGCATAGACCAGCAAAGGACCAGCTTAAACCAGCATCAAAACATACCTAACCGGCATCCCAGCATCAAAACATACCAGCATATGCTGGGTTTTTCACCAGGGTACCATTTGATTTATGCTGAAAACCTATTTTTTCGAACTCCTCCTAGACCAGGGGTGCCCAACCCTGTTCCTGGAGTTCGACTTTCCTGCAGAGTTTAGTTCCGACCTTAATCAAACACACCTGTCTGTAATTATCAAGTGCTCCTTGAGATCCTAATTAGCTGGTTCAGGTGTATTTGGTCAGGGTTGGAGCTGAACACTGCAGGAAAGTCGATCTCCAGGACCAGGATTGAGCACCCCTGTCCTAGACAGTTATTCCGATTTACACCAAATTTGACTCGGATCATTTTCAGACCATGCTGACAAAAAGTTATGGATTTCGTGTCGATGTAGAGTAGGAAATGTTTTTCGTTTAGCACATCAAAATAATTGCTGGAAAGATGCCAAACTGCATCTGAGGATGTATCTCTGCAAAGCTTTGATGCCAAATTTTTATATGTGCAATTGCCACCTCTCACTGACCACACCACATCAATTTGGTAACAGGACCACCTATTTGTCAAGAGTACTAAACCATTCATCAACCATTAATTATGAAATTTCCAAAAATGCTAATATCTTTTGATTGTATTAACCTATTGTAATAAAACTGGTCTCAAAATATTCCCTGGGTCATGCCAACAACATAGGCTGCGTCCGAAGTGGCATACTCAATGAGTAGGTACTTAATTTCAATAAGTACTTACTTAACAAGCGCTAAAAGAGTGCGTACTCTTCAGCCAAATCTAGTTGAGTATGAATGCCATCTGCCATGTTGATGTTATCATGTGACATATGATGTTATAACAAGCGCAACAACTTAGACAAATATATGAGCGACAGATATAAACAGATTTCGATGTTTATGAAATTTGCACATTTTGTGGTCTTGTTGTAGAAACAGCTGCCCTTTTATTGCGATTGTAGTATAACCAGTACATTTTGGGTTGATTTAAGTTTATATTTTTAATACTAAAATGACTGACCCAGAGTTTAATCCTTAAAGATATAATTATAATGACGAAAACCCAAAATCGTTATCTCTTGAATATGTTATTAATTCTTTATTTTATGTGCAGAATTGTTCATCCACATGTAAAACTGCCTTAAATCTTCTGTTTTCCTTTTTCTTGAATTTCTCTCTCATTTCATCCTTGAGGCTTATAAATAAAAAAAACAACAGATACAATTTTTAATGCATTATGATTGTCTGAATATTATGATTTTTCAAATATATTTAATCATTTTCATGTATATAATCTCATACTATGAGGTATGCAAGTTTCTTTTTTTGTCATTAGGATTGTTCATTGTTAAAGATACTACCATCTTTCTCTGAGCTTGTGTGTAATAAGTTCTGCAGTAATAATAAAAAAAAAAAGAAAATAAGAGTGACAGGTGCACAAATACCTCATAGACCTCATCAGTAACAAGACAACCCTACCTAGTACATTTTCCTCCATGTTTGCAATATCTGCACAAAGGAGGCGTCAGGCAGCTGCTGAAAGATCTCGTCTTTGGAGAAGATGTAAAATGTAAGTGTTACTATTTACATGAAATTAATATTACCTCAGAATACATTGCTAGCCCACCCAACACTTAAGAACAATAATAATGATAAATGCTGACCAACAATTAATTATATTTTTTTGGTAAAACAAGCAGAATGTAATTTGTTTTGTCATATGCCATAGCTATGCATGACTAGACAAATTGAGCCAATGTGAATACACTTCAATTTTCAGTAAAGTAGTGAATTAATGCATTAGTTAATGAAAAAAATATTTTTTATTTACTGACAACAACAGGAAACATGAATAAATGAGTAAAAGAATAAATAAAAGTAACCATGACAATAAATAACAACACATGGAACAAAGCTTTATTCAGTTTTTTTTATTTATTTATTTATTTTTTTTTTATTGTTTTGACTTGTATTGTTCTGACAATCATGTTTACAGGCTGTGAACCCACATCCTACTGCCATCTCAACACAGCTGTGCCAATTCTGCAGTTGACCACTATGCCCATTTTCACCTGTCTTTGCCGGGGTCCCTGTTATAAGAGCACTGTAAGTCACTTTGCATGAAAGCATTTGCCAAATGCATAAATGTGAATGTTATTTTTGTACATTCTTTTTTATGTCTTGGGCACAAATGCACAATAAAGCTGCTCATTTCTTATAGTTTATTTCTTCAATGTACTACTATAATGTAAACGCTTACATACATTTCATACAATTTCTATTTGGGGCTTTATCATTCATAGCACTTGACCATTTCCAGGATGCTGCTCTGTATTTTTCCTTTCTCAGTGCATACACCAGTAGACATTTTAGATCATACAAAGATGCACAAATATAATTTAAAAGCTGTCATTTTAAGAGCACAATATCATTTGATCACTGTATTAGAAATAACAAAATGATCTTACTTTATATTTTAGTTAAATATGTCGCCCTACTTGCCCCTTTAAAGTTAAAATCTGTTTGTGTCACCTTTAGCAGCAAGAACTTTTCTGATAACTACAGATCAGTCTTTTTACCAGATAGCTGGTAAAAACACCAGTGTTCTAATAGCCTAATTTTGGCCACCACTGTATATGTATGCGGTATACATTAACTATTTTGAATTATTGATCTTGCTTTTACATCTGGAAAATAATTTAATTGCATTTTATCTACACTAAAAATTTGGTGCACGTGTATCATAGGTAAAAAATAAATGTAAGAAGTCTGAATCCATGATTGATAAGCTCCTGTCTCAACATCTCCACAGGCCTCTGCCTGGTGGTGTTGTTCTGGACCACCATGTCAATAATGCTGATATTCCATTCAAAATAATCTTGATTGTCCAACTGGATGATCTCAAACTTCAATTTAGAAAAAAATACAAGTATAGTACAACATTATATTTTTTATATTATTATTATAATATATTTCCCTTTTATTATTACTCTAAAGGAATTTTGATAAATGTGTAAATGATTAGGAAAACTGCATTTTCTGTGCTGAGTGTAAGATTAAATAGTTATCAGTTTAGGGCCAATCAAAAATATAGCATGTTCATTTGATAGAATGACAAATGACAGAATTTCGTTTGTTGTGTTTGGACAACTACACAAATGTTTGTAATTTGATGTAAACCTTTTTTCTAATATTTTAAAGTATTGGTTGGTTGCATTAACTATTGTGAAAACATTTTAGAGTTTTGTGCACACTGTTTTAAGAAAATTGTTAGCATGATTTGTAATTTGAATGAAATTAATGAAAACGTACATTCTGTTTAGGACAGTTAGAAAGTGTTCAGCTCACTGTGTTAACTGTTTTGAGAACGGCGACCTGAGTTTAGAGAAATGTGTCAAATTGATTGAGAAAAACTGTAATATAATAGGCACAGACCTGTACCGGAACTAACTTTACCCTGCGCTGACGTAATTTCTGAGATATATATATATATATATATTGTGAAAAAGGCTGATTGCAGTGGAACAGAGGCTAAAAAATGATATAAATACTGTTTTTTGCACAGATCAGTTGTTTCATGTCTTAACACCTCAAGGTATCCAACAAATACATGTTGTGTTTCCATGTTTCCTATAGGTGTAATGGTTTTTATACTATACAAACTGTATATCCTATCGCCCTACACCTGGTCCCTATAACGTGATAATACCACGTACACACACACACTGTTAAGTTGGAATAATTGATAATCAGAACAGATGCAAATGAAAAGTTTAATGCTCATAACATTATTATAAGGCAACCACTTTACATTAAAAGTAAATAAAGATGAAATACTTGTGATTTTGTAAAAGTCAAGTTGCTTTCCATTGAAGACAGCTCACACATGCATTTTAGTCTGGCTTAAGCTTTGTCTGTGAACCCGGCATATGAGTTTTAAAAATGTAAAATAAAATAAAATAAAACATCCAGCTGTACATTGATGCTTACAGTTATGAATAAATCATTAGTGAATTATAAAGTTGTATA
>NW_026128630.1:0-7723 GCF_022985175.1 Labeo rohita
ATTCAGCATCTATAATGCTAAAATAGTAAATGTATTGTTAAAAATATGCACAGTATTATACATTCATTATATTTTACTTCACCTGTTTTATTTAATATAGACTCCTGTTTGAATAAATCATAATTATGTCCAGATTTCCACAAAATGACTGAATCAAAATGTCTAAATTTGATGGAGCAGGTAGCAGCCAGACAAGAATTGATCTCTTTCTTTCTTTCTCATTTTTATTGAATCACGGTGGCTGTAAACATACTAAACGTGTCTAAAACAGAAAGAGTAGGCTAAGCCTAAATGAATTTACCTCTGAGAAAATAGGAATAGACTTGGCAGAAGAGGGTGAGAGGCAAAACCGCTGAATTAAATCTGATATTAGGCAATGTGCTGGCTCGATTCAGGCCTCAAAGCAGGGAGAACTATCCATATCTCTAAATCAGAGGCTGTATATTGAAAGTGTCACCTAATTGAAAGTGATTTAGGGCCCTGCATTGGCTGGCAGTGCATATATAAATTCACCCCTGACAGCCACTCGAAAGTCTCCTGTATCAACATTATGAGGCATTTGCATGGCAGAGCCTTGGAGATTATGCACCATGCAAATGATGTAGCTCGCTGGATGAGGTGATTTCAGTTCTCCCGCACCCGTCCTCGCCCTCACACCCCAGGGGATGGGAGCTCCGCCTTTGTTCGCATATTCATTTTTCCCCCCTTGTTTTGCATGTCCCTGGTTTTATATGCTCGCCTGCTCGGGCATCTAAAGGCATCAGCGCTCACAGGCTCCAGGGACGTAGAAAGCCATTTTTCATTTAAGACGCGTGGCAGCCCAGCACTCGGCCCAACCCCCCATTGTACCTTTTAATAATGCCCTCTTGGATATTTCGAGTATTTTTTTTTTTTTTTTTTTTTCATATTGGAGTGGTTTTATAGAAAATGCTGTAACAATGGCTGAATAGACCGACCATGGAATACCTCTATAAAATAGCATCTTTACTTTGCACTGTCGCCCTACATTTATACAGTCTGAAAACTATGATGAAAAGTATGCATTTCTATTTTACATACAGTGGCACATGGTTTTATACACTAAAAATCAAACATAAAATTGTTAAATTTAATATTTAATTGCATGAGATGCTAAATATCAAACAATATGGCATATAACTTTTTATATGATGTTTACCTGGTCATTATATACCAAGCAAAGGTAATTTTTTACTGGATGTATATGTCAAGGTCAAACGTCCTAGCAAAGTGACCACGGCTTGAACATTTGACAAACCAGTCCTAATTTTAAACAATTATTTGTGCAAACTTTTTGTGAAAGATATTATATTTACATTCCATTTAAAATGTATTCATTTAAAATGACATACAATGTATTCAATATATATTTAATGTTTCATGAGTCCATGCTCTACTGTTTGAAACTACAGGAATGTCTTTTAAAAAATTTAGTTTGTGTGATATTTAAAATGCCACTTGGTTTGATATTTTTAAAATGCAGAGATAATTTAAAGTACTACTATTTGTGGCTGCTATGTATTATATATATTATATATTATGTATACACTATATTATATTTAGTGCTGTCAGCTGATTAAAAAATGAACAAATTAATCGCACATTTTTTCTTTAAATATACTTTTATATTGCAATAATTTCACATTCAGTCTTCAAATTAATGTAGAAACAACATACTGTCACGAATCTGGTCGGTGTTCCGCTGTCCGCTCGCCACCAGATGTCACTCTCACCCCATCATTACACGCTGACTCTTGTACCACTCCCCGGACTACATCTCCCGCCATGCATCACGCTGATTGCGTCTATTCATGTGACCAATCAGCAGCTCTATAAAAACCCCGGACTTTCCCCATGCAAACCACGGAGTATTGTGAGTTGTTATTGTGTTCTTTTGTTTAGCGTTTCCTAGTTCCCGTGTTCCTAGTTCCCAGTGTTTATTCCCCTCGCCTGGCTCCCCGTTCTCGACTGTACTGCCGCCTGCCTTTTCGGACTATCGCTCTTGTTTTTTGGTTTATTCTCCTAGCCCAGCCCCTTACGGATTACGTTTGCCACGGATCTACTCTCGCCTGTTTCACGGACTTCTATTGTGCATCGCCTACTTTAAACCTGTCTGCTATTGTTGTTTGACCCTGCCTGTACGACCATGTCTTTGTCTCGTCCCAATAAAAGCTCGCAAGTGGATCCGCTCGCCTCTCGCCTCTCTCTCCCCGTAACAGAATACTCCGTCTCCACAGGATCCAGCAGCTTTCACCCCGGACATTCATCTGATATGGACACGGACATAATTCTTTGCAGGATTAAACAGAAATCACACACACTGGATCAATACACCCGTGAGTTTCTCTCTATATCAAACCATTCCACTCTCCCGGACTGTATAAAAATTGAGATTTTTGCGACGGCGTGAACCAGCCCCTCCGCACACAATTGAGACGCGAGGGTCCGCGTTCGTCGCTCGAGGCGTTTTTGAACTTTGCACTGTTGTGTGTGGGTTCGCCGTGCACCGTGGGGGTCGCGCAGAGGGAACGCGACAACGCGGCAATGGCGACCGCGCGTCTCGCTCGTAAATTGGCGGTCATGCCGGAGCACGATCCCACGAACACGTTTGCCGCCTGGATCGCTCGTGAGATGGCGGCCGTGCAGGAGCGCGCTCAAGCTATGGCGGCGACAGCGGGGCCCGTTCACAAGATGGCGGCAGCGCCGGCGCGCGCTCACAAGATGGCGGCGACGGCGGAGCCCGGTCACAAGATGGCGGCGGAAACAGAGCTCCGTCACGTCACAGCTGCCATACCTGAACTATATGGAGTTACAGCTGCATTTCCTGAGTCAAGTCGAGTTTCCAAGTCAAGTCAAGGTACAGCTGTATTTCCTGAGTCAAGTCAAGTTTCCAAGTCAAGTCAAGTTGCAGCTGTGTTTCCTGAGTCAAGTCAAGTTTCCAAGTCAAGTCAAATTGCAGTTGTGTTTCCTGTGTCAAGTCAAGTCAGAGCTATCACCCCTATCTCAAGTCAAGTTACCGCCATCTTTCCTGAGCCAAGCACTGACAAGATGGCTGCCACGCCAGAGCCACCGCACAAGATGGCTGCCACGCCAGAGCCACTGCACAAGATGGCTGCCACGCCAGAGCCACCGCACAAGATGGCCGCCGTCTCCAAGCCACTCCACAAGATGGCCGCCATTCCTGAACCTGTGGTCAGCACCCGGACGCCACCTGTGGTCATGATGGCCCACGTGCTGGACACACCTCTAGTGACGGTATGGGCAGCTAAAATGGCGCTCCTTCATGCCGCGGCGGCTACCCCGGAGTCAAGTCAAGACACAGAGTCAAGCCAGGTCACAGCTGTGCCCCACGAGTCAAGCCAGGTCACAGCTGTGCCCCACGAGTCAAGCCAGGTCACAGCTGTGCCCCACGAGTCAAGCCAGGTCACAGCTGTGCCCCACGAGTCAAGCCAGGTCACAGCTGTGCCCCACGAGTCAAGCCAGGTCACAGCTGTGCCCCACGAGTCAAGCCAGGTCACAGCTGTGCCCCACGAGTCAAGCCAGGTCACAGCTGTGCCCCACGAGTCAAGTCAGGTCACAGCTGTGCCCCACGAGTCAAGCCAGGTCACAGCTGTTCCCCACGAGTCAAGCCAAGTCACAGTCGTTCTCCACGAGTCAAGTCACGCTACAGCTGTCGTTCCTGAGTCAAGCCATGTTGTTCCTGAGTCAAGTCACGTTACCGCTGTTGTTCCAGAGCCAAGTCAAGCTTCGGCCGCTGCTCCGGAGTCAAGTCAGGCTACAGCTGAAGCTCCCAAGTCCAGTCAAGCTCCCAAGTCCAGTCAAGCTCCCAAGTCCAGTCAAGCTCCCAAGTCCAGCAACGTCGAGCCAACGCCCGCTAACGTCACGTCTGTCAAGCCAGCGCCCGCTAACACCACGTCTGTCAAGCCACAGCCTGCTCAGGACATCTCCGTCAGGTCACAGTCTGTTCACGTCATGTCTTCTGCTCCTGAGTCTGCACCCATCATGGCCGCCCTTCCTGAGGCGGTCGTTCCTGAGTCAAGCAACGTCACAGCCGTGGTTCCTGAGTCAAGTAAAGTCATTGATCTTCACAAGCCAGTTCAAGTCACCGCTGGTCTTCACGTGTCAGATCAAGTCACTGCTGATCTCCATGAGCCAAGTCAAGTCACCGTTGATCTCCATGAGCCAAATCAGGTCACTACTGATCTTCACGAATCAGGTCAAGTCACAGCCGATCTCCATGAACCAGGTCAAGCCACAACTGATCTTCACGAGCCAGGTCAAGTTATTGCTGACGGCCCAGAGTCTAGCCACGTCCCGCCTGACGGCCCAGAGTCTAGCCACGTCCCGCCTGACGGCCCAGAGTCAAGTCACGTCTCGTCTGACCGCCCAGAGTCAAGTCACATTATGTCGGCCAGTGTGATGACGATCACCATTCTCAGTATGTGGGCCGCACATTACACTCCAGAGGTCACATCTGTTCTCAAGTCTGCTCCAAAGCTTCCGTCTGATCTCAAATCTGCTCCAGAGCTCCCCTCACTTGGAGAAGCCATGCCAATGCCTCCTGAGGTGTCAGCCTTGGCTGTAGATCCTCCCACGGAGGCGGCATCCCTCTACAACCTCTCTGCTTCTCCCCTTATTCTGTCTGCCTCCTCTGTCTCTGCTGTTCCTAGGTCCCAGGCCATAATGCGGTTTCCTGCTCCAGAGCTCCCGCTTGGTCTCAAGTCTGCTCCAGAGGTTCCGTCTGGTCTCAAGTCTGCTCCAGAGGTCCCGTCCGGTCTCAAGTCTGCTCCAGAGGTCCCGGAGGTCCCGTCTGGTCTCAAGTCTGCTCCGGAGGTCCCGTCTGGTCTCAAGTCTGCTCCGGAGGCCTTCCCTGTTGGAGAAGCTGCGCCAATGCCTCCTGAGGTGTCAGCTTCGGCTGTGGATCCTCCTAGGGAGGCGGCGTTATCCTGTGGTCTCTCTGCTTCTCCCCTTATTCTCTCTGCCTCCTCTATCCCTGCTCTCCCCAGGTCCCAGTCCATGACACAGGTTCCTTCTCAGCCCTGGAGGGCCCTGGCGCCTCCTGTTCCGCCCTGGAGGGCTCCTGCGCCTCCTGCTCCGCCTCCGCCCTGGAGGGCTCCTGCGCCTCCTCCTCCGCCTTCGGCTCCGCCCTGGAGGGCTCCTGCTCCGCCTCCGCCCTCGCCCTGGAAGGCTCCTGCTCCCCCTCCGCCCTGGAGGGCTCCTGCGCCTCCTCCTCTGCCTCCGGCTCCGCCCTGGAGGGCTCCTGCACCTCCTCCTCCGCCTTCGGCTCCGCCCTGGAGGGCTCCTGCGCCTCCTGATCCGCCTCCGCCCTGGAGGGCTCCTGCTCCGCCTCCGCCTCCGCCCTGGAGGGCTCCTCCTCCGCCTCCGCCCTGGAGGGCTCCTGCTCCGCCCTGGAGGGTACCTGCTCTGTCGGTCCTGCCTCAATCACTGGGCCCCCCCACATGGACCTGGCCCTCCAGCCCTTGCCCTGTCTCGCTCCCACCCCACCACTCCCCTGGACTGTTGTTCCCTTAGAGCGTCTGGAAGCCGCTCCTTGGGGGGGGGCTATGTCACGAATCTGGTCGGTGTTCCGCTGTCCGCTCGCCACCAGATGTCACTCTCACCCCATCATTACACGCTGACTCTTGTACCACTCCCCGGACTACATCTCCCGCCATGCATCACGCTGATTGCGTCTATTCATGTGACCAATCAGCAGCTCTATAAAAACCCCGGACTTTCCCCATGCAAACCACGGAGTATTGTGAGTTGTTATTGTGTTCTTTTGTTTAGCGTTTCCTAGTTCCCGTGTTCCTAGTTCCCAGTGTTTATTCCCCTCGCCTGGCTCCCCGTTCTCGACTGTACTGCCGCCTGCCTTTTCGGACTATCGCTCTTGTTTTTTGGTTTATTCTCCTAGCCCAGCCCCTTACGGATTACGTTTGCCACGGATCTACTCTCGCCTGTTTCACGGACTTCTATTGTGCATCGCCTACTTTAAACCTGTCTGCTATTGTTGTTTGACCCTGCCTGTACGACCATGTCTTTGTCTCGTCCCAATAAAAGCTCGCAAGTGGATCCGCTCGCCTCTCGCCTCTCTCTCTCCCCGTAACACATACAGTATATTTGTAATATTTGTTAAATATTTTTTGTGACTGAGGGTGAGTATCACTGATACTTAGGGCTGCCCCCTAATAGTCGACGAGAAGAGGCTTGGTCGACCTAAATTTTATTAGTCGCAGAAAAAAAAATTCCACAGAAAGTGGCAAAGTCACGTAGTCCGTGATGGACAGATCATTAACGGCTGGTCTATGTGGTAATACAGTACATGGGGCAAGACATTTAAACGCTCACCTATCGTTCATCAACCTCAAATATGGCTTTTCATCTGAAAGATGTTTGTAGTAGCAGCTTTACATGCCGATGCGGTCACTTGCTTTTAAAATACTCCGTCATTTTTTGCTCATAGAGATAAGAGTAATACATCTTTCGAATCTGTGAAGACTCTACGCTTATTTGTGTCCACTCACAATAACAAAAACACATTGCTTTTGTAAAATAATAAAAGCGCTTTTTTTGCCATCTCGGCCTCTGCGAACAAAAAATATACATAGAGAGTGAAATGTCTACTTTCAAATGAACCAATTCAAATGGAAAACAAACCCAAATCCTAAAGAAAAAAAATCCTATTTTTTTAGATTATATAATCCGTAAAAAAAACATACAGGCGCATCGCTACTTTTTTAATGACTTTTTTGATGGGGGCAGCCGTGGCTGCCTAATGCCGCTTCCTAATGGTTAGGAAGTCTGGCTTGTAACCGAAAGGTTGCGGGTTTGAGTCCCAGGTCCGGCAGGGATTGAAGGCGGGGGGGAGTGAATAGCCAGCGCTCTCTCCACCCTCAATACCACAAATGAGGTGAGTCCCTTGAGCAAGGCACCGATCCCCCAACTGCTCCCGGGCGCCACAGCAGTAGCAATATGGCTGCCCACTGCTCCAGGTGTGTGTTCATGGTGTGTGTGTGTGTGTGTGTGTGTGTGTTTGTTCACTACTCACCACTGTGTGTGTGCACTTGAAAGGGTTTAAATGCAGAGCACAAATTTCCTTTCCTACTGTGGAGATGACAAGTCAGTGTTACTGATTTCATCTCTTAAGCCAAAAACAGAGAAAGCACTAGTTTATCAATATATTATTAAAACATTAATGCAGTCTCCTTATATATATATATATGCTGGTGCACTGTGGCAAGCTGTTTTTTATAGGCTATGTAAGCAATTAAAGGCTCATTATTATGATTTATATTATTTTTTATTAAACGTGCGACTAATAGTCGACTAGTGCTTAAAATGAACGACTACTAATCAACCAGAAAAATCTTTAGTTGAGAGCAGCCTTACTGATACTAATATTACTATCTCTAAGAAATTGTTATTCTTTCCTAATATTTTTGGCCATTGACTAAAGCCATTTAACATTGCAGTATTTTTGAGATCTATCAATTTGAACATTTATTAGACTTTAAACTTCTAATTTAAGTAAACTTAAAACAATCTCTACATAAACCCATTATTTACCTGTGCCCTTCAGCAAGTAGGAAATATACAGAAAATGAATAAACTAAATACTAAATTAAATATAGACGAATCCTTAAAGCTACAAAAGTTATTGACTTCCTCTTTTTTCTTTTGTTCTTTGATTAACAGACATCACAGC
>NW_026128631.1:0-7722 GCF_022985175.1 Labeo rohita
AATATCTTGTTTTAACTTTAAACCCTCACTTCTGGCCAAAATACAAGTTTATAATCCATAATAATACGCCCTACAGTGAAAAAGTCCATCAGCTGTTCTCTCTCATATCAAAATGCACCCACATATCCGTTTTGGCTTGTAAACAGTGCTTGAATAGAGTTATTATGATGAATAGAGGACTTGTTTTTTTAGCTAAAAATGTCTTAATGATGGACTCGTTTCTTACAAACACAGCTTTTGTCTTCACAAAATGTTAACTGATGTACTGTAGTGTTGTTGATCACTTGTGGATTATTGTGATTTTTTTTTAGCTGTTTAGACTCTCATTCTGACGGCACCCATTCACATCCATTTGTGAGCAAGTGATGTAATGCTACTTTTCTCCAAATCTGATAAAGAAACAGGACATTTTCAGCACTTTTTCATTTTTGGGTGAACTATTCCTTTAAAGGAGAAGTCCACTTCCAGAACAACAATTCACAAATAATTTACTCACCCCCTTGTCATCCAAGATGTTCATGTCTTTCTGTCTTCAGTCGTAAAGAAATTATGGTTTTTGAGAAAAACATTTCAGGATTTTTCTTCAAATAATGGACTTCATTGGTGCCCGATTTTGAACTTCTAAAATGTAGTTTAAATGCAGCTTCAAATACTCTAAATGATCCCAGCCGAGGAAGAAGGGTCTTATCTAGGGAAACAATCTGTCATTTTTTTTTTTTTGAAAAATAAAAATTGTATACTTTTAAGCACAAAAGCTTGTGTAGCACAGGCTCTGGGATGCATGTTCACGTACTATTGAATCATGTTGAAAAGTCACGCCAGGACTACAGACCCAGTGTTTACAAAGCGAACGCACAAAGACTAAGAAAGTGCAAGTAAGTCAAACGCTGTTTACAAACAAAAAGGTACAACAATGTCCGACGATTCTGAAGTTGTAGGAGAAAATAAGATGGAGTTTTTCGCCATACTCTACCTTTTTTAGCCGGAGTACACAGACGATGAACTTCGACGTGATTCGTAGTAGTGATGGGAAGTTCGGATCATTTACCGAATCTGACCTTTGAGTCTCGTTCAGCAAAATGAACAAAGCTTTTTGCCAGTCTTTTAGTTAATTTCGTTCATTTTAGCAAAATACAATTAAAATGTTACGTGTTACTTCTCTAACACATCTACTGCTTACACAAATGATCACACTACAAACAAGGCAAAACTATAATGCTATAAGAAACAGAAATATTAATTCATTGTTTACCTGGGTCTTTAGTCTATGATAAGCTCACCTCACTTCGTACCCGACAAGTTTTCGGGTTTGAGTCGTTCGTTCATCACGTGACAGCCCCATAAGATGAACGAACGACTCGAAAAACCCGAAGACTTGAAACAGGTGAACTAATTCCAGTACAGAACCTAATAGGATGTTGAACGAATCACTCCCCGAGATGACTCGTTCTTCCCGAGTCACATTAAAGATTCGTTCAAAATGAACAAACCGTTCAGGAATGACCCATCACCAATAGTGAAAGTGCATCCCAGAGCCTGTGCTACATGAGCTTTTGTGCTTAAAAAGTATACAAATTTTATTTTACGAAAAAAATGACAGATTGTTTCGCTAGATAAAACCCTTCTTCCTCGGCTGGGATCGTTTAGAGCCCTTTGAAGCCGCATTTAAACTACATTTTGGAAGTTCAAAATCGGGGGCACAACTGAAGTCCATTATATGAAAAAAAATCCTGAAATGTTTTCCTCAAAAACCATAATTTCTTCACAACTGAAGACAAAGACATGAACATCTTGGATGACAAGGGGTGAGTACATTATTTGTAAATTGTTGTTCTGGAAGTGGACTTCTCCTTTAAATTAAGAAATACTGCAGTGAAACGGGGTCTGAAACATTCAGTAAACAATTACGCAGTGGAAACATGCAAACAGGCATCTTCATATTTCATCCAATCACACAGTCGACTGGACAAGGGAATTATGCAAGACGCTTTTGAACAGAGAAAATGATGTAGAAAATAAAATGAACAGTCATCGTTATTATTTCATGTCAACTGGTTCACAGGTTTCCTTAGGACTGAGGAGAAAAAAAAACTGCATTTAACCATAAATTTGATAATTAAGCACCTTTTAGAAGATGCTCTGATGATTTTAATACCTTGTGCATGTGCTGACATTTAAGGCAAAATGAACAATGCAAATGTCTAAGAGAAGCATCTGTGCTGCAAAACACTTAAAGCAGCTGTCAGCGATTTGCAGAGCGGAGAAGCTTCTGTGCCGCAGGGGAGAGTCTGAGATTTAACCAGACAAAAAGAGAACGGGAAAGATTAAAAGAGAGATCAAACTTTAAAGACACATTGGCTTCATTTCTCCACAGGATGCCAGAAGTCGACGGCTGCCTTCGAGACCTCTTGGGAAGCTCCTCTTGATGAGCTCGAAAGTCGTAATTATGATGTGAAGAGCGCTCGAGTGAATTTTGTTGGAAGTAAAGTGTTGGGTAACGCATAAATCTCAGTCTATCTCTTAGGTCTGTTTCACGTGTTAGAACTGCATGTGCACTTAGCAAAGTAGGAAATTATGACTTTAGAAGTAAATAAAACATTATTAGCATTCTAATGCTGTCGGAGAGAAATGTAGTTTCCACAAATGATGACTGTCATTTTTCACTCTACTATGGATTAAAAATAAAGGTAACTGCAAATTTTTTCCTAAGCAATTCTGAGGAAAAAATTATTCAGAGCGATCTCTCAATTCTCATTTGAATTTTGAGTTTATATTTCGCAATTCAGAATTATGAGTAAAAAAGTCTGAATTGTGAGATATAAATTCAACAGAAGTTTATTTCTCGCTAGCTTTTTTCTTGCAGTTCTGGGTTTATATCTCGCAACTCTTTTTTTCTTAACTGCAAAATATACATTATAAATTTATACGAACACAGAATTTTGACACAAAAAAAAAAATGTAGTGTGAGGTATAAACTCATAATTCTGTCTGACTTTCTCACATTTCGAGTTTACAAGTAACCAAGTTTATATTTCAAAATGCTGACTTTTATCCTTTGAATTCTGAGTTGTTATATTTTGCAAATCTGAGTTTATATTTCACAATTCTTATATCTTGTGATTCAAAATCGCAATATATAAACTTAAAATTCTGACTTTCTTTCTTGCAATTCTCACAACTCTGACTTTTGACAGTTTTAAATTGCAAGATATAAACTCATTATTTTGACTTTACGTCTTGCAACATTAAGTTCATATCTTGCAATTCTGATTTTTTTTCCTTGCTATTTTGGATTCATATCTCACAGCTTTTATACTTACAATTCTGAATTGCGAAATATAAACTCATTATTCTGACTGGCTGTAACGCCAAGCCAGCAGAGGAAGCCCTCACCCTAGGACTGCCTGCACACTCCCTCTGCTGCTTCTACTGCTACTTCCTGTTTGTCACTATTTAAAGACTGGCCATGTGCTTTATACTTTGCGAAGTATTGCCAGTTTCATCTGCCTTACCGAGCGTTTCTTTATTACTCTGTTGGATTACCTGTTGCTGTCTTGCTTTGCTTTTGGTTTATTGAGTTTACGGATTACCCTTGTCGGATTGTTTGCCGGATTGGACTGACTTCATGGTATTTGACCCACTGCCTGTGTTATCACCTTGCTGCTCGGATTATGTTTATGGTTTTGGACTGCTTTCCTGGTTATTGACCCTCTGCCTGTTTCACGTGTATGTTTGCTGTTGTTTCCAATAAACTTCTGCATATGGATTTTAACGCCGCCTCAGCGTCCACGTTACAGAATACTTCGCCTCCCATGAATCCAGCGGAAGTTACAAATACACGACCAACCATGGACCCAGCAGATCGTCTCATCAGTCTCCGACAAGGAAACCATCCAATAGAGGATTATGTAACCGACTTCTGTGAACTGTGTTATCAGGTGAACTTTAATGATACATCTCTCAAAGATCTTTTCCGTTTTGGCTTATGTAAGGACATTTCAGATTTGATGCCACGCAATACCCCACATTGGACTCTTGAAAATTACATTGATCTTGCACTCCGGTTAAGCGGCTCACCTTTCACTGTTGGGATTGCGGACGAGGGACCCCGCAATCCTGCAGCAACCACCACACCACAGCCAGCTCAAGTCACGTCCACCAAGCCAAAGCCTGTTCACGTCATGCCTGCCACGCCACAGCCAGCTCAAGTCACGTCCCCTAAGCCAAAGCCTGTTCACGTCATGCCTGCCACGCCACAGCCAGCTCAAGTCACGTCCCCTAAGCCAAAGCCTGTTCACGTCATGCCTGCCAAGCCAAAGCCTGCTCAAGCCACATCCACCAAGCCAAAGCCTGTTCACGCCATGCCTGCCGCTCCAGGGCCTACTCACGCCATACCTGCCGCTCCAGGGCCTACTCACGCCATGCCTGCCGCTCCAGGGTCTGTTCACATCATGGCCGCCCTCCCCAAACCTGTTCACAAGATGGCCGCCATCCCAGAGCCAGTCCACAAGATGGCCGCCATCCCAGAGCCTGTCCACAAGATGGCCGCCATCCCCAAACCTGTTCACAAGATGGCTGCCATTCCAGAGCCAGTCCACAAGATGGCCGCCATCCCAGAGCCACTCCATAAGATGGTCGCTGTCTCCAAGTCACGCCACATGATGACCCACATGCTGGACTCACCCCTAATGGCTGTACGGACAGCTAAGATGGCGCTCCCTCCTGTTGCGGCAGCTACCCCTGATTCAAGTCAAGCTGCAGAGCCAAGTCAAGCTGCAGATGCATCTTCAGAGTCAGGTCAAGTTGCAGCTGTGTCTCCTGTGTCAAGTCAAGCTACAGCTGCTGCTCCAAAGTCCAAGGCTTCCAAGTCAAGTCCAGTTCCAGGGTCAAGTCCAGTTCCAGGGTCAAGTCCAGCTTCAGAGTCCGGCCAAGCTACAGAGCCCGGTCAAGCTACAGAGCCCGGTCAAGCAACAGAGTCAAGTCAAGCAACAGAGTCAAGCAAGGACACAGCTGTTCCCCATGAATCAAGCCAAGTTACAGCTGTTCTCCATGAGTCAAGCCAAGACACAGCTGTGGTTCTCCATGAGTCAAGCCAAGACACAGCTGTTCCCCATGAATCAAGCCAAGTTACAGCTGTTCTCCATGAGTCAAGCCAAGACACAGCTGTGGTTCTCCATGAGTCAAGCCAAGTCACAGCTGTGCCCCACGAGTCAAGCCAAGTCACAGCTGTTCTCCACGAGTCAAGCCAAGTCACAGCTGTGCCCCACGAGTCAAGCCAAGTCACAGCTGTTCCCCACGAGTCAAGCCAAGACACAGCTGTGGTTCTCCATGAGTCAAGCCAAGTCACAGCTGTGCCCCACGAGTCAAGCCAAGTCACAGCTGTTCTCCACGAGTCAAGCCAAGTCACAGCTGTTCTCCACGAGTCAAGCCAAGACACAGCTGTGCCCCACGAGTCAAACCAAGTCACAGCTGATCCCCACGAGTCAAGTCACGTTACAGCTGTTGTTCCTGAGCCAAGCCATGTCGTTCCTGAGCCAAGCCATGTTGTTACTGAGCCAAGCCATGTTGTTCCTGAGCCAAGCCATGTTGCAGCAGATCTTCACGAGTCAAGTCAAATTGCTGCTGTCTTCCCTGAGCCAAGCCACACCACAATTGATCTCCATGAGCCAAATCAAGTTGCGACTGTCGTCCATGAGCCAGGCCAAGCCACAGTTGATCTTCATGAACCAGGTCAGGCCACGACAGGCCTCCCTGAGTCAAATCCAGCCACGGCAGACCTCCCTGAGTCAAGTCCGGCCACGGCAGGCCTCCCTGAGTCAAGTCCGGCCACGGCTGTCCTACCAAAACCTCACCAGGTCCCCTTTAACCTTCTCAAACCACCTCACATATCAGCTGACCTCGCAGAGCCCACGTTCCCAAGCCACGCAGTGCTCACATTCCAACACCACAAGTCCATAACATCCACACCCTCAAAGTCACCAGACATCCCACTGTCTACTGTGCTGCCTGTAATGGACGTAGCCATTTTCAGTGTGTGGGCTGCACGCTGTGCTCCAGAGGCCTCGCCTGTCCCCGAGTCTGCTCCAGAGGCCTCCCCTGTCCACGAGTCTGCTCCAGAGGCCTCGCCTGTCCACGAGTCTGCTCCAGAGGCCTCGCCGGTCCACGAGTCTACGCCAGAGGCCTCTTCTGTCAAAGAGTCTGCGCCAATGCCCCCAGAAGCAGCAGCTCCGGCTGCAGAACCTCCTAAAGGGGCGGCGTTTCCCCAAGGACTCTCTGCCTGTCCTATCACGGCCATGAAGGCCATTTATAACTTCCCTGCCACACCTGCCCAAGCATCTGCGCCCATGCCCCCAGAGGTGTCAGCGCAAGCTGTAGATCCTCCTATGGGGGCGGCGACCCACGATGAACTCTCTGCCTGCCATGTCGCAATCAAGAAGACCAAAGAAAGCATTCATGTACACACCGCTCTGCTATGCATGTCATTAGTCCCACTGTGGATATCCCTGCTTATGCCTGCTCTGCCTGCTCTGCCTGCCCTGCAATGGCTCCCTGTTATGCCTGCTCTGCCTGCCTCGCCATGGCTTCCTGTTCTGCCTGCTCTGCCTGCTGCGCCATGGCTTCCTGTTCTGCCTGCTCTGCCTGCCCCACCATGGTCCCCTACTCTGCCATTGCTCCATGGCCCAGGCCCTCCAGTACTTCACGGTCTGCTACTGCTCCATGGCCCTGGTCCTCCAAAGTTCCACTGTCTGTCATTGCTCCACGGCCCAGGCCCTTCAGTGTTTCACGGTCTGCTATTGCTCCACGGCCCAGGTCCTCCAGGGTTCCACTGTCTGCCACAGCTCCATGGCCCTGGTCCTCCAAGGTTCCACTGTCTGTCACAGCTCCACGGCCCTGGTCCTCCAAGGTTCCACTGTCTGCCCCAGCTCCACAGTCCAGGTCCTCCAGTGCTTCACTGTCTGCCACTGCTCCATGGTCCAGGTCCTCCAGTGCTTCACTGTCTGTCCCTGCTCCACGATCCAGGTCCTCCAGTGCTTCACTGTCTGTCCCTGCTCCACGATCCAGGCCCACCTGCTCTACATGGACCTGGCCCTCCGTCCCACCCCCTGTTTTTCCTCTGTTCCCCCACCCACTTGGACTGTTGTTGTTTTGAGCGCCAGGAGTCGCTCCTGGGGGGGGGGATTCTGTAACGCCAAGCCAGCAGAGGAAGCCCTCACCCTAGGACTGCCTGCACACTCCCTCTGCTGCTTCTACTGCTACTTCCTGTTTGTCACTATTTAAAGACTGGCCATGTGCTTTATACTTTGCGAAGTATTGCCAGTTTCATCTGCCTTACCGAGCGTTTCTTTATTACTCTGTTGGATTACCTGTTGCTGTCTTGCTTTGCTTTTGGTTTATTGAGTTTACGGATTACCCTTGTCGGATTGTTTGCCGGATTGGACTGACTTCATGGTATTTGACCCACTGCCTGTGTTATCACCTTGCTGCTCGGATTATGTTTATGGTTTTGGACTGCTTTCCTGGTTATTGACCCTCTGCCTGTTTCACGTGTATGTTTGCTGTTGTTTCCAATAAACTTCTGCATATGGATTTTAACGCCGCCTCAGCGTCCACGTTACACTGGCTTTCTCACATCACCGAATTTACTAGTTACCAAGTTTATATCTAACAATTCTGACTTTTATCCTCGAATTTACTAGTTACCAAGTTTATATCTAACATATT
>NW_026128632.1:0-7722 GCF_022985175.1 Labeo rohita
TTTAAATAGAAACTGTAGCTTCGTTTAGACTGTGATTTTTAGAGTTTGTGCTGTGGATGCAGTTGTTGTTTCAATTTTTGTTTTTTTTTTGTCCACTTTATCAATATGGTGGTTCACCCAGGTGGTCTCTGGATCTACACAGAACTCCCTCCCTGCATTAGTTTTAAACCTGAGAGGAAAGACACAAAAATAAAAAAAAAAGAAGTTTGTTTAATGGAGTGTCTTGTTCAGATTGACTCTGCAGTTTGAAAATTAGATAATGTTGATGATACTCACACAATAGCACGTCTGGGACAGTTGCTGCTGGTTCAGTAGTAAGATGTCACTAGTTTCACAGGAATCTTCACATTAGAGAACAGACAGCACTTTGCTTGTGCTGCTTCAATTGCATCAGTAGCTGAAATATGGAGACATAAGACAAAAGTTTACAATTTGATCATGTCACTACATTTTAAATAACTAAATGCAACAAATGAAACTGCCATAAATAATCTGAAAGCAATACATTTTGTCTTCACTAAAAATTAAAAATGAAAGAGCGCTCACCACTAGTCATCTGCACAGAACAGAAGATCACCAGGAACAGCACAGACATCAGGCTTCTCATTCTTCAAGATGTTTCTTCACAATGACAGAAAGAATCTGTAGATGTTCTGTAGAGCTTGTAGATCTCAGAGCTGTTGTGTCCAGAATATCGTCTGAGCACCTTCTTATATACATAGTCGGAGACATATACCTCATAATGCCATTCATGTAAATTCATTTCTGATTATTAACATTGTAGAATGAAATTCATTTTTAGCACTTCCTTTTCCCTTTTCCATTTTCTGCTTTGTCGCTCATGTGAAACTGTGGCAAGTACTTTTCCTTCAGATTCACTGAAAACGTGCTTACGCAAAACAACGGACAGCTTCCTCTTTTCCAGGTCTGTCAAGCTCAGCATTAACCCAGTCAGCAAATTTCATTTGGTTCAGATCTTACCCAAATCAACAGCTAAATTGTGGCCTATATTAGAACTTATTTGCTGGCCCAGAACTGGTCCACGTCTTTTTAACCAGAACTGATCCAAAACAGTACCCGGAGTGAGTCAAATCATAAAAACAGAAATATGAACCTTATATGTTATTCTTGTATGGCTGAGTTCTGTAAAGGGCTGATACACCAAAAGCCATATTTATGCCAAACCTACTTTTTATTACACAGTAAATCATAAACACATTTATTCAGTAATTTTTTTTTTTGTTTTGTTTGTTTTTTTACAAAGGAATTTTAGTAACAAAAGTACAATACATACACTGTAAAAAACAATTTGTTGAGTCAACTTAAAATAATTTGTTACCTGGCTGCCTTAAAATTTTAAGTTCAGTCAACTCAAAAAACGTTTATTCAGCTTGAAATGTTAAGTTGTAGTAAGTGACAACTTAGATACTTGAGTTGATTAAACTTAAAATTTTAAGGCAGCTGGTTTACTTACCTTGCTTTTAAGTTTAACAAACCCAAATATCTAAGTTGTCACTTAGTACAACTTAACATTTCAAGTTGACAAAACTTATGTTGACTGAACTTAAAATTTTAAGGCAGCAGGGTAACAAGTTATTTTAAGCTGACTCAACAAATTGTGTTTTTTGTTTTTTAGAGTGATAACATAACAGCAAATGTTTCAAAAAAAATCAAATTGGTGAATAAATGTACAATGATTAATACTTTTAGTAAGTCTTTAGCTTCTCTAATAACAGGCTATTTTTAGATATAATACTTAATATGCATAATATGAATGAAAACATTAGGGGTGTAATGGTACACAAAAATAATGGTTCAGTACCTCAGTTCTGATGTCACAGTTTGATACATTTTTGGTACAGCAGTGGGAGAAAACATAAAATTGCTTTTGTTTTAATAAACACTGGTTTACTGAACAATTTGTGGCTCTGTCTTTAAATAAATTAAATTATAATTACAATTTTCTTAAGGATTAAAAAAATCTACCTCAGCTAATGATATAAAAAGAGAGCCATATTAATTGCACATTACTACAATATTAAAGGCTATACAATTACCAACAGAGATCTAACTAACTTTATATATAATAATAAACACTAAAATCTAATTATAAAATTATGTTTCTTTGTTTTATTGACAGATGTAAAACATACTCTAATAAAGATATAACTACTAGAGAAAAGAGAAAGGGATGGTCGTATTCACTGGCTCTCCCCGCTGCTGCTTGTAACATACTTGTCATGCCACATCAAAGAGTGTCAAAAAGCCGTTTATCGATTGAATTTCCTGGTAAAATAGATATAATTTTAAAGATGAGACTTTGTTTCTTATCTAAAATAACCAAACACAAGACAGGAGGCAGTGTATAATGTATACACGCATTAACTAAATGCGTTTTAATTACGCATTAACTGAAACATTAAGTTTAGCACATGCAGTGGTTAAAACAACACTATATTTGATCAGTACACATACTGAACCGAGCCAAATTTTTATTTTTGCAAAGTGTATCATTACACCCCTAGAAAACATTTAAAACCCCTTGAAAACACCAAAACCGCGCTTACCTGAAGATACCAGTGCTTCTGTGCAAAGACTGTTGTTGTAGGGAGCAGAGCGGGAAATAACGAATGTTTTCTAATTTTCAGTAACCCACCAATAGGAATAAGGAAAGGCATAAAGCAACCAGTAGCATTGTTGAATGGGCTGAGATGTGGGCTGCCACAAAATGCCACACATATTTAGGTTTTCAAAAAAAAATAAAGGGAACACTAAAATAACACATCCTAGATCTGAATTAATGAAATATTCTTATTAAATACTTTGTTCTTTACATAGTTGAATGTGCTGACAACAAAAATCACACAACATTTATCAATGAAAATCAAATTTATTAACCCATGGAGGCCTGGATTTGGTGTCACACTCAAAATTGAAGTGAAAAAACACACTACAGGCTGATCTAACTTTGATGTAATGTCTTTAAAACAAGTTAAAATGAGGCTCAGTAGTGTGTGTGGCCTCCACGTGCCTGTATGACCTCCCTGCAACGCCTGGGCATGCTCCTGATGAGGTGGCGGATGCTCTCCTGAGGGATCTCCTTCCAGACCTGGACAGTCTGTGGTGCAACATGGCGTTGGTGGATGGAGCGAGACATGATGTCCCAGATGCGCTCAGTTGGATTCAGGTCTGGGGAGCGGGCAGGCCAGTCCATAGCATCAATGCCTTCATCTTGCAGAAACTGCTGAGACACTCAAGCCACATGAGGTCTAGCATTGTCTTGCATTAGGAGGAACCCAGGGCCAACCGCACCGGTATATGGTCTCACAAGGGGTATATATATTCACACAGAAGGCAATTATTCTGTAAATTATATATATATGGTTGGGAACCAGTGCCGGAGCGAGTACTGTGTGAACAAAAGCCAGAAACCAATCTCGTGAAAGGCTGTCATAGTGATGATGCATGTCTTTTACCGGAAGTTCTGAAAGGAAGATCATCGTTCTTGACAAAATGTATGTGTAAACAGGAATGATAAAGAGAGCGAGAAGGGTCTGGCTGCAGACGTGCACCCTCAGACACCTGCACTCCGGAAGCTGACAACTGACATCACGTGCTGTCTATTTTATTTTTTATTTAATTCTATTTATTTATTATTTTTTATTTGAATCTCTCAACATTTTACAGCAGTAGCCAGGAGACAAGACGCTGTGGTGGTTAAACAATTAAAACAAATTTAATAGCATAACGTTCAGGATCCTGCAAGTCATCTGATAGAGAAAAAATGCAAATCCGTCCTCCCGTAGAAAACCATAAACACTTAATATGGCTTAATGTATTAAGATACAATAAGTGCCATTAAGAAACAAATTTGATATATAGTTTATTAATTTAATACTTCAAGGCAAGCATATGACCATACATACAATGCACAAACTTTCACTTTTATACTTGCCCAACAAACACTTAATGTGGCATAAACCTTATTGTTGACAAACTATATACCAGCAGATATTAACGCGCAATAAGAAATTCATTAAGTGATATTAAAAGGACCAACTCCGTATAGGCAAGCAGACTTGCCCAGAACATAATGAGTTAGACGTTTTCTTCCCAAAGAAAATCAATATAAGTAAAACACATAATATAGCATAATGGACAAAGACAATGACATAAAAGGGCTGTAGAGATTATTTCATATGGGAAAACACGAATATAGGTGGCATTGTGTTTAATAATAAATAAATAAAATAAAATACAAATAAAAAAAAAAAGTCTTCCGGAAGTGCTGTTGTCTGAGAGTGCAAGTCTGAGAGTGCAAGTCTGAGAGTGCACGTCTGAAAATACAAGTGTGTCTGCAGCCAGACCCTGAGAGAGCAGGGAGCTCATTATTCGTGCTAAAGCTAAAACTGTTGGCCAGTTTAGTGGTACGCATTGCATTTCACTTCACATCCAAATTTCACGTGTCTTTACGGGATGTTTTTGAACGTACGCACAGATTCCCGGAAAATCACTGGCAGTGTGAATGAATCAAAATCAAAGTAACCCTGGACAAATCTCGGAAAACATTCTATTTTTCGGAATCGCTGTGGGAAAGAGGCTATAGGCTGTTGTTCTTTTGTCCACTTTATCAATATGGCTGCTCACCCAGGTGGTCTCTGGATCAACACAAAACTCTCTCCCTCCAATTGTTGTAAACCTGAGATGGAAGACACAAAAATAAGACTTATATCAAAGTTTGTTTAATAGAGTGTCTCGTTCAGATTGACTCTGCAGTTTGAAAATGAGATAAAGTTGATGATACTCACACAATAGCACGTCTGGGACAGTTGCTGCTGGTCCAGGAGTAAGAAGCCACCCGTTTCACAGGAATCTGCACATTAGAGAACTCTCTACAGCACTTTGAGAATGCTGCATGAGCTAAACCGGTAGCTGAAATATGCAGATCAATTTGACGATCAATTTGATCATGTCACTACATTTTAAATATCCAAATGCTACAACTGCATCTGCCATAAATAATCTGAGAACAATACATTTTTTTTTTTTCATTAAAAAATAAAAATGACAAAGAGCACTCACCACTTGTCATCTGCACAGAGCAGAAGATCATCAGGAACAGCACAGACAGCAAGCTTCTCATTCTTCAATGATCTTTCCTCAACGTTGACACAGTGAATCAAAAAGATGTTCTGTAGAGCTTTAAGCTTTCTGTTACAGTTACAAAAGCTTGAATAAATAAAATACAACTTAACATTTTCATTTCATTTATTTCAGTGTCCCTTTTCCCCCAATCAGTTTCATTTAGAATCATCAATATCAAAAATAAAATTTCAAATTCTGTTGCCTCTACAATTAATTACATACACACTGCCTTTTTTAGTTTACATTTGAATGCTTAACAGTGCATTTCTTAAAACAATTCATGCAATTCATGTTATTGAACAAAATGCTTAAAAAATGCTGTGATGCTATCAATTTAACATTGTACCCTGACAGTATTTCATGTTGTAAACTACAACAATGTTTTGATACTAAAAAAATGCTCAAATACTGTACTTTTTTAAGTTTTGCATAACAGATCATTGACTACCTCACCAATGCCACTCTTTATATTCACGATCTATAACAATAGTCAAAGTATAATTCTATTTTAAACAATTTCTTATTTAATTTACAGATTTCACCTGTAAGCCTAATATAACAGGAGAAAATGAAGAAGGAGGAGAATTGCGTCTGCTCTGTCACAGCTCTTCTCATGATATAAAGCTGGTGCATGAAAACACTCATTTATTTTCATCCGACATGATCATGCCAAAATAAACTAACCTTTGTAATGTCCGTACAAAAGTCACTACATAGTCAGCATTTCACAACTTAAATACAAATAAAAACCTTTAAGGCTGTTAACTGAGAGGAAATAAAGGAAAAACAAAACACAACTGTGTAGCTACATACTTTGCATCACACTGATGTGTCCAAAATAACAATGATCACCTTATTATATAAGAGATTTTGTTCCTGGCCCATCTATTTCTGAATACAACGTTGTAGAAAGCTTGAAATGTAAGAAGTTCAGTTAAAAGAACTAACCTTGAAGGTATGAACAATGTGCAACAAAATAACTTTGAATTATGCTGCCATGATTAAAAAACGGCAGAGTGCAAAAAAAGTATAGATCAATAAAGTGCCTTTATTGTGATGATCATGTTAGCAAAAATGTTTAGATTATTATTCAAAACTGATCTGACCTGAAATGCATTCAAACAACAGACAAGCCAAAAAGATAAACAATTTGTCTGATATTCTTTATGTATAGATGTGTAATGCCAAGCCAGCAGAGGGAGCCCTCACCCCAGGACTGCCTGCATGCTCCCTCTGCTGCTTCTACTGCTACTTCCTGTTTGTCACTATTTAAAGACTGACCATGTGCTTTGTACCTTGCGAAGTATTGCCAGTTTCACCTGCCTTACCAAGCGTTTCTGTATTACTTTGTTGGATTACCTGTTGCTGTCTTGCTTTGTTTTTGGATTACTGAGTTTACGGATTACCCCTGTCGAATTGTTTGCTGGATAGGACTGACTTCACGGTATTCGACCCACTGCCTGTGTATTCACTCTGCTGCTTGGTTTACGTTTACATTTTTGGACTGCTTTCCTGGTTATTGACTCTCCGCCTGTTTCTACGTGTATGTTTGCTGTTGTTTACAATAAACTTCTGCAAATGGATTCTACTTCTGCCTCAGCGTCCACGTTACAGAATACTTCGCCTCCCATGAATCCAGTGGAAGTTAATAATACACGGCCAACCATGAACCCAGCAGATCGTCTCGTCCGTCTCCGACAAGGGAACCGTTCCATAGAGGACTACGTAACGGACTTCTGTGAACTGTGTCACCAGGTAGATTTCAACGATACATTTCTTCTGGACATTTTCCGTTTTGGTTTGGACCAAAACATATCACGCATCTTGCCACGCAATACCCCACAATGGACTCTCGAAAGTTACATAGATCTAGCATTCCGATTAAGCGGCTCACCTTTTACTGTCGGGATTGCGGACGAGGGATCCCGCAATCCTGCAGTAGCCACCCCACCACAACCAGCTCCCTTCATCTCAAGCAAACCAGAGACCCGTCACATCCCAACCTTCATGTCCGGTATCGTCACCATCACGCCAGAGGCTCCTCAAACCAAGCCTGCTAAGCCACAGCCAACTCAAGTCACGTCCACTAAGCCAAGGCCTGTTCACGTCATGCCTGCCAAGCCAAAGCCAGCTCAAGTCACGTCCACCAAGCCGAAGCCTGTTCACGTCATGCCTGCCACACCACAGCCAGCTCAAGTCACGTCCACTAAGCCAAGGCCTGTTCACGTCATGCCTGCTCAAGCCACATCCACCAAGCCAAAGCCTGCTCACGCCATGCCTGCCGCTCCAGGGCCTGCTCACGCCATGCCTGCCGCTCCAGGGCCTGCTCACGCCACGCCTGCCGCTCCAGGGCCTGCACCCATCATGGTCGCCCTCCCACAACCACTCCGCAAGATGGCCGCCATCCCAGAGCCAGTCCACAAGATGGCCGCCATCCCCAAACCTGTTCACAAGATGGCTGCCATTCCAGAGCCAGTCCACAAGATGGCCGCCTTCTCCAAGCCAGTTCACAAGATGGCCGCCATCCCAGAGCCACACCACATGATGGCACACATACTGGACTCACCCCTCATGGCC
>NW_026128633.1:0-7718 GCF_022985175.1 Labeo rohita
ACGCTGCGACTCCCTTTCTTGAGGTGGTAGAGACGTGAGTCGACCTCCACCTCGCTCTCAGGATGTTGGAAGACGGTTCTGAGTTCGGTGGTAAAAGCCGGATATGAGTGTGCGATGTCCCCATCAGCCTTCAGAACCGCCGTAGCCCACTCGGCTGCCTGCCCCATGAGGAGGGACGTGAGGAGAGCGATCCTGCTGCGGTCAGTGGGGTAACGTGAAGGCTGAAACTCAAAAACCAGACTGAGATTAGTGAGGAAAACATCACATTTGGTCCCGGACCCATCCCATTTGTCCGGGAGTGATATCTTGGGATGACTGGCAGGGGGAGGTTGGCGGATTGGTTCGGCAGGAGGAGCCTGTGCAGCGGCCAGGTCATCATGGTCCGCCTGCAGGGCGGTGAGATCCGAACGGAGACCCGCGCACTCCGCCCGAAGATCTGCGGTCTCGGTGCGCAGTGCGGTAATCTCCATCCGGAAATGCACCAGCTCCTGCCGCAGACTCATAATTTCCACAGCCTGCTGCCGGATCACTCCCACCAGCTGTTCCAAATCCGCCGGGACCATCTCGGGACCAGACATTCTGTCACGGAGGCAAGACAGGAAATGAAAGATCGAGGAAAGGTCCCTGTGTAGCGTGGAGGAGAGCTCGAACGCAGATGTGCACGAACAAGCAGGTAACCACGCAGTTTATCTGAGAACGCTCCGACAAAGGAGTTGAGATTCCCACCAGGAAATCCGCGTTCTCACACGCACACAGACAAACACACAAAAGCTCCGGAGAGCAGTACTCACGTGAGTAGAGATGATGAGGGAAGAGACGACCTTCAAAAGTGTCCCGCATGAACTCATTGTCTGGTGACAAACCAACCTTTACTTCCTGGTTATATACCCACGGAGATTACTTCCGGGACCTCGTGACCTCACGTGATCCGGTGCGTGTGACAATAGGCAATGCTTCACTCTTGTCATAATTCAATTTGTAGCCAGATGTATCACTGTATTCCTAAAGTACTTGTAACAAGGGTTTAAGAGAGGATTGTGGACTGGTCAGGTATATTAACAGATCGTCTGCATAAAGGGATAGTTTGTGTTCATTAGAGCCAATTTTAATTCCATTTATACCAGTATGGGATCTAACTGCAATAGCAAGGGGTTCGACAGCCAAAGCAAATAATAGGGGAGATATAGGGCAGCCTTGCCTACAACCTCTAGACAGTGTAAAAGTGCTTGACATAATACCATTGGTGTATATTTGTGCTTTAGGGGAGTTAAATATAGTTTTTAAATATCCAATGAACTTAGACTCAAAATTCATGGCTTCTAAGGTTGCAAAGAGAAAAGTAGGCTCAATCCTGTCAACAGCCTTTTCGGTGTAAGGTCCACGCAATTGGCCCAAGGAAGGTATCCAATGCTGGCCGAAGGTTTTCTTGCGTGTTGGGTCTTTCCAGTGCGCAAAGTTATTTAATTGCAGTTAAATTCAATCTGACTCCATTTTATTATGACCTCGAATTTAGGTTGTCATACGAATTGATTGTTTCTCCATTTGTAATTGTTATTATTCTAACATTTGCTTATTCTGTTTAACTCTTTACTTTGTATTTACTCTTTCATTAGGAATCTATGTCGCTCAGGGTGCCTCATGTCGGCCGATTTACATGGGCCCCACGATCACAAACCCTCCAGTCTGATCATTAGTCAGAGGTTATGGCTAACTATTTAATAGACCGCCTCATGCTTGTCATGTTTTAAATAGTGGTTCTGTTTAGCCCCCTACAGTCACCTATGTAACAACTTAGTTAAAGCTCAAACAAAATCAGAGGTTATGGCTAGCACTATGAAGTATGCTAATACTTCAATCGTGTTTTATCTAGCCCCCTATAGTTAGTCTAACTATATAACAACTTGAATAAAGCTGAGACTATAACCAGAGGTTATGGCTAGTACTATGAAATATGCCTGAACCATGCTAATACTCCAATAGTAATTTGTCTAGCCCCCCATAGTTAATGCAACTGCATAACAACTTAACTAAAGGCAAGCAGTTAGTCAGAAATCTAGAATCTCACCTGATGTGCCCCGTGCTCCATCTAACCTGAGATCTAGTATGTACTTAACCCTGGACACGTATTTGTGGTAACATACGCCTTCACTTAATCTACTTGAGAAAATCATTTCAGAGTAAGTCAGAATAAAATCAAATGTAACAATTTATTAGAAGTCAGGTAAATATGTATTATGCCAATTATACAGCCAATTCAAAGATATCAAATCAATACAAGAAATCTCCAAGATGAATCTAGGAGGATGATGCATACCTGACTTGAGAAAAATACATGGTACGAAGTGTGTCAACACACTTCGTACTATGGGCTCATTCTGGCTACAGAAAGCGCCCTGATCTTCTTGCTACACTTCTTTAAGTACTACAGACCCAGACAGACATCCCCCGAAATGGAGACAGGAACTAACAATTTGAATTTGCATTGATCAAGTCCTAGACTTGATCGTTTGCACCTTTTGGGGACAGATGGTAATTTGCATGAAAGACACTGGGAAATAGTACAACCTTAACAGTGAGCAATATATCTCTGAACTCTTAGGATCTGTTTACCTTTTAGTTTACTTCTCGTGAGAATGAGACCATTGTACCAGACACACAGTGACAGTTCAAATGATAGCAAACATGACTATGGATATCACTTGTATTCATGTAGAACATTATATTATGCTATTGACCAGTCTAAGTGAGCTGAGTGAGAGGAGATGGGTGAGAGGAAGTGGATGGAAGGAATAGGTGGATAGGGACTTTTCTCACATCTTCTCTCAGTGAGATGTGGAAACAAATGTCTATATGTTAATACACTGTGTGTGTATTGTCCGTCTCAGAAGATCAAAGTGTCTGAGGTTCTGTAAACCTTACATCGGCGTCCATAGACAGAATAAACATTGATAGTTTCTGCTTTTGAGCGATATTAATTATGTGTAATAGCCTTCTAACATTGTCAGAGCCTTGTCTATTCTTAACAAATAACAAATGTCTGATCTGGATGTATTACTTTAGGTATAATGGTTTCCAGTCTTAGGGAAAGCAGTTTGGTCAGAATTTTATAGTCAGCATTAAGGAGGCTTAATGGCCTATAAGACCCACATTTTTGTCTGTCTTTCCCCGATTTAGGAAGTAACGTTATTGTCGCCAATTCCAGGGAGTGCGGTAGGGAGCCTCTCTCAAATGATTCTCTAATCATGTTTGTTAAAGGGGTTAATAATATGTTTGAAAAGGATTTGAAATACTCTACAGGGAAGCCGTCAGGTCTGGGGGCTTTGTTAAATCCCAAAGCATCAATAGCTTTAAGTACCTCGTTTTCGGTTATATCTGAATTTAATAATTTATTATCTTCATCACTGATCTTAGGTAACTATTTTATCTAAAAAAAATTTAGCATTGGCATTTCCCTGACTATGATCAGTTTTGTATAAGGTTTCATAAAAATCCTTAAATAAAATATTAATTTCTTTAGGATCTTGTATGTCTTCCATCATTTGATTGTATCGAGT
This sequence comes from Labeo rohita, assembly GCF_022985175.1. NCBI lineage: Eukaryota > Metazoa > Chordata > Actinopteri > Cypriniformes > Cyprinidae > Labeo > Labeo rohita. The sequence continues at coordinate 3,555 of NW_026128633.1, forward strand.
GAATGTATCAATCTGATTCTTCTTTTTTAATTTGCCATGACAATAATCTGCTAGTTTTATCTCCAAATTCGTAGTAATGATATTTTGTTCTGGCCATAATAGATTCAACCTTCTGGGTGCACATGTTATTATATAAGACCCGTTTTTGAGTAAGTTGTATCAAACATTCCTCATTATTAGTCATTGAGTGTTCTAATTCCAGTGATCTTATTTCTTTTTCTAACTCCGCTAAAACAGTTCTCTTTTCCTTTGATTTATAAGACCCAAATGAAAAAAATTGTCCCCTCATAAATGCTTTAAGTGCCTCCCATATAATTGAATGTGAGGCTGAGTTAGCATTAGCCTCAAGAAAAATTTGAATCTGGGTGGACATATACTGGATAAAGTCTGGGTCCTTTAACATATAAGTTCTAAATCTCCAGTTTTTGGAATAGGGTAAAATCAATTTTGTTTCCCATATAAGCTTAATAGGGTTATGATCAGAGATAGAAGCAGGGAGGTAAATACAGTCCTTCACTTGGTGGGCTAGTGATTTTGATGCTAAGAAGAAATCTATTCTTGAGTAAACATTATGTACGTTTGAATAGAATGAGTAGTCAGACTTCCGGTTTGGCTTGAAAGAGGATGGCAGCATAGGAGAACGTGCTCCTGACCTTTGAGACGAAAACAGCCCACAGCAACTCGAATTCGCAATGACTTTTGCAAAAAGTAAAAATAAGAAGGGGGCTTAAAGATGCCAAGAATTAAAAGCAAAAAGAAATCTACACAGAGTGAGCTACACGAGAGAGATGGAGACGAACATACCTCGCCCGCTAGCAGCGCTATGGAGGACAACGACGTGCTAATAGACGAAGGAGAACAAGCTAGCAACGCAAGTCTGGACCTTATACTCAGAGAACTGAGGGAATTTAGGAAAAATAATGACGCGCAGCTAAGGGGGATCCGAGAGGATATAAATAAGACGAATACGAGAGTGGAAGAGGCTGAGGAAAGGATCAAAAACGCTGAAACTCGAATACAAACTAACAAGGAAACAGTAACTGAGCTGCTTAAACTGCATATTGAAATGGACGCTAAGCTGATGGATCTGGAGGGACGGTCCAGAAGAGAAAATATTAGGATACACGGTGTCAAACAGGGATCGGAGGACGATGCACCATCAATGGTTGGTTTCGTGGAGCGTTTATTAAGGCACAAACTGGAGTTGCCCGAGTCAGCTGAAGTGCGAGTTGAGAGAGCGCATCGAGCTCTCGTGTCAAAGCCACCACCAAATGCGGCGCCAAGATCCATCGTTGCCAAAATGGCCAGTTACAGAACAAAAGAAGAAATATTAAAATTAGCCTGGCAGAAACGTGGGTTTGAGTATCTTGGTAACAAAGTTAACCTGGATCATGATTATGCACCTGAGGTTTTGAAGCAATGAAAGGAATATGCAGAGGTGAAATCAGTGTTAAAAGAGAAGAAAATCCGGTTCCAAACTCCATTCCCAGCAAAGATGAGAGTGTTTTATCCGGAGGGGCCGGTGTTATATGGCTCGGTGGAGGAAGCAACTAGCGACTTGGCGAAGAGGGGATTCCCGGTAACGATCATCAAACGCCCGGAGACCATTATGGAACAAATCCGACATCTAACGTGGCGCACAACGAGAAAGACCAGGGGTCAGATGAGTAAAGATCGGACCCGGGATTACAAGGAGAAACTCCAAGCATTCAGACGACAGGAACAGGAGTAACAACAGGACGTGAAAACTTACATATTAAGAGGACTGACGGTGAGTTTTTTTTTTCCCACCTTTTTTTTTTCTCTTTTCTTTTCGTCTTTTGCTCTCCTTTTTTTTTTAAAAGATGTCCCCGAAGAGATAGTTAAGGTGAGACGCATAAGGGGTTTCTTTGTTTTAAAAATTTGAAACTACGTTAAATGTGGCAACAGAGATCATTAAAATGGTCAGGTGTTCTACCTGTGTTGTGAAAAGAATGGACAGTGGCCGGACAGTGCATGAAGGCCCTCTCACACCTAAAGGTGAGGGAGGCCCTCCCTCAAAGCCCCCCTTTCATCGGGGCTTACTCAGGGTCATTTTGATGACCCCACAGTTGGAAGTCAACATGTTTTTTTATATTCTGTATTTGTTCAAAGACAATTCAATGTTCTTTTTGCAGCTGTTGTTCTATACAGCTCTAATGTTTATATAATGGTTGTTTATGTATGTTCAGGGAGTGTATGGATTGCGCCAGGTTTTGTTATTTCAGAAACACCCAGACAATCAGATTATGGCTAATGGCAAGATAAAAATTACTTCATATAATGTAAACGGCTTGTTTAAATCCTATAAAACGTAATAAGATATTAACTAAAATGAAAAAAGAACAAGCACAAATAGTACAATCTACAAGAAACCCATCTGGATTTTAAGGAACATGAGAAATTGAAAAGAATGGGTTTTACAAGCGTGTTTTCTTCTTCTTATAAAGGTGGACGAAGGAGAGGAGTTGCTATCCTTATATCAAGCAAATTACACTTTGAAAAAGTATCCGAAATAAGTGACAGGGAGGGATGATTTATTTTAGTAAGAGGAAACATCGAGGATAACCTAATAACATTGCTAAACATATATGCACCACCCGGAAGTGGCATCGACTTCTTTAAGAAAGTCGTTAATATGATGGTATCAGAGACAGACTCTAATCTGTGGGGGTGATTTAAATGTGCATTTACAGCCAAAACTAGATATTTCCACTGGGAAAGCCCAGAATACAAAATTATTGATCAAGAAAATTAACACAATATTTGAGGAGGTTGGGTTAATTGATATATGGAGAGATTTGCATCCCAATAAAAGAGATTATACCCATTACTCCTCACCCCATTCACTGTATACGAGAATAGATTATTTCCTAGTGTTTGGAAAGGACAAAGGTAAAATAAATACATGTGAAATTGGGACAATAGATTTGAGCGACCATGCACCAGTAAATTTGTCTTTAGATCTAAACTTACAACCAAAAATGAATAACTGGAAATGAAATTCAAGCCTGCTCAATGATCCTCACTTTAAAGAACAGATAAAAAGAGAAATCCACTGACATGACAAAGGGGATGTATCCCCTCCCATTTTGTGGGATGCCCTAAAGGCGGTCCTGAGAGGGAAAATCATAGCAATATCCTCCTATAAAAAAAAGATGAGAAATGGGGAGAACTACAAAATAAACTAAAAGAATTAGAGAAAAAACATAAAGAGCGAACAGCACAGCCTCTATTGGAGGAAATCATGAAAACAAGAAACGAAATTAATAATTTGACAACGTATGAAATCAAGAAAAATTTAATGTTCCTTAAACAAAGATATTATGAAGGCGGATCCAAATCAATGAAAGTTTTGGCCTGGAAACTTAAAAAGAAAATAGCACAGAACACAATTCATAAAATCAAAGATCCAGTGACTAAAATAGCAAAAAACAAACTAAATGAAATTTTGGGAGTCTTTGAAACATTTTATAAGACTCTTTACTCTAAAAAGACAGGAGGGAGCATAACTGAAATGGATCATTTTTTGGATTCTCTGGAATTACCAGTGTTAGATGAAGAACAGAATAAAACAATGATTGAGGACATAACTGAAAAAGAGCTAAAAATGGCAATAAGTAAACTTAAATCAAACAAATCACCAGGATCAGATGGTTATACGGCAGAGTGGTATAAGGAGTTGAAAGAAGAGCTAATACCAGTAATTCTTCCTACTTTGAACTGGTTCTAAAGAAAGCACAAACACCACCCAGTTGGAAGGAAGCAATAATATCTGCTATTCCAAAAGAAAATAAAGATAAATTAGAATGTGGATCATATTGTAACGGAGTGAATGAGACGAGAGGCGAGCGGATCCATCTGCAAGCTTTTATTGACGGGACGAGACAGATACATAGTCGAAAAACAGGCAGGGTCAAAGCAAACGGCAAACAGGTGTGTCAGAGGTGAGACGAGCGAATAATCCTAAACGAGCGAAAGTCCAAAAAGGCAGGTGGCGAGACGTCGTAAACGATATAACCAGGCGAGTAAACCAAAACACGGGAACAAGGAAACAAGGAAACTAGGAACTCGGGGACTTAGGGAACAAGGAAACTGGGGAACGCTAACAACAATAACAATACAACAATCCGTGACTAGCATGGA
>NW_026128634.1:0-7717 GCF_022985175.1 Labeo rohita
GTCTTTCTATTTGAACAAAAGTGAGCTACGCACTCAAGCTTAACAGAAATTTACACAATATATTCATGAAACATAATCTTTATTTTAAATCCTAATGATTTTTGGCATTAAAGAAGAATCGATCATTTTGACACATACAATGTATTGTTGGCTAATGCTACAAATATACCCGTGTTACTTAAGACTTTTTGGTTGATTTTGTGGTCCAAGATCACATATTTGTAATTTCATTGTTTGCTGGAGACATATACTGTATCATGAAGTATATGTACAAACATGTGGATAATATAGTCTATTATTAAAATAAGGCTACTTAATTACCTAAAAAACAAAATACACTTTTATGACTGTTTCTTAACACACATGTGCACTTTTTAAATATACACCATTTACTCACAGCCGTGTCTGAGCTCCTTGTCTGCATATTCTCTGAATTTTTTGAGCCAGTCCACACACTCTTTCTCCAGGTAGCCTTTGGTGTACTGGTTTAAGATTGGCACATTGTGACATTTTCTCTTAGTTGGTAGAGCTGCATCAACTGGGGGGACTCACTGAGACTCTTTAATATCAAAAGACAGAAAGTTTTCTCCATCATAGGCGTAATAGCTAAGTTTAATTTAAATGTGTATTTTAAATAATTTAGTGCTGTAAAGAAGTACATTCATTTTAATGTATTGACTAATATACTAAAACCTTTAAGTTGTGAGTGTTGTCCAATATTACATTTGCTAATAAATTTTAAATGTGTTTATTGCATATTATACTTCAATCAGGTATAACATTATGAGCACTGACAGGTGAAGTGAATAACACTGATTATCTCTTCATCACCTGTTAGTGGGTGTGATATATTAGGCAGCAATTGAACATTTTGTCCTCAAAGTTGATGTGTTAGAAGCAGGAAAAATGGGCAAGTGTAAGGATTTGAGTGAGTTTGACAAGGGCCATCACAGGGTTTGACAACTGTGATGGATGACTGGATCAGAGCATCTCAAAAACTGCAGCTCTTGTGGGGTGTTCTCGCTCTGCAGTATCTATCAAAAGTGATCCACGGAAGGAACAGCGGTGAACCGTGCTCATTGATGCACGTGGGGAGTGAAGGCTGGTCCGTGTGATCCGATCCAACAGACGAGCTACTGTAGTTCAACTTGTTCAAGAAGTTAATGCTGGTTCTGATGGAAAGGTGTCAGAATTCACTGTGTATCGCAGTTTGTCAGTATGGGGCTGCATAGACACAGACCAGTCAGGATGCTCATGCTGACCCCTGACCACCACCAAAAGCACCAACACTGGGCACGTAAGCATCAGAACTGGACCACAGAGCAACAGAAAAAGGTGACCTGGTCTGATGAATTATGTTTTCTTTTACATCACATGGATGGTCAGGTGCGTGTGCATCGCTTACCTGAGGAAGACATGGCACCAAGATGCACTATGGGAAGAAGGCAAGCTGGCTGAGGCAGTGTGATGCTTTGGGCAATGTTCTGCTGGGAAACCTTGGGTCCTGCCATGCATGTGGATGTGACACGTAACACCTACCTAAGCATTGTTGCAGACCATGTACACCCTTTCATGAAAATGGTAAAAAACTTGGTGAATAGTTTCCCACTGCTAAATTCTGAAAAGACAGAGGTGTTAATTATCAGACCAAAAACCTCTGCATGTAATGACCTAGAACACTAACATTTGATGGCTGCTTTGTCAATTCTTCATCATCAGTTAGTATCCTAGGTGTGCTATTTGATAGCAATCGTTCCTTTGAAAACCATGATTCTAGTATTTGTAAAACAGCATTTTTCCATCTCAAAAATAAATCTAAATTATGACCTATGCTCTTAATGTCAAATGCAGAAACGTTAAATCCATGAGAACGTAGGGTGTCCCATTTGTAATTTTTGTGTTCAGAAGGGTGCTCACGAGTGCCCCCTTTGTGGCCTTTAAAGGAGAAGTCCACTTTCAGAACAAAAATGTACAGATAATGTACTCACTCCTTTGTCATCCAAGATGTTCATGTCTTTCTTTCTTTAAAATTAAGTTTTTTTGAGGAAAACATTTCAGGATATTTCTCCATATGGTGGATTTCTATCTTCTATGGTGCCCCCAGTTTGAACTTCCAAAATGCAGTTTAAATGCAGCTTCAAACGATCCCACATGTGGTTGTAAACAACACCAATACGTGTTAAAATGATTTAAAGTACTTAAAATCTTACACTCACATATACGCTTCCAGGGTGAAATGAGGATATCACAAGCAAAAACTACACTGTTTTAATTACCTCATGTGACGATAATTGGTTCTTTGAGGGTTCTATGGGACACAAAACAATCATGTTCTGCTTTTTCATCCTCCTGGGTCTCCACACTCTTCCTCATCTGGAAGGTGCCATCATGGTTTGGTCTGATTCCTGTGGATTCAGTCTCATCTTCAGGCAGAGATTTGCGAGATTTTCTAATGCCCAGTGTCACGTCTCTGGGGTAGAAACCAGTGGCCATACAGGTGAGTTTCAGCTTGGATTTATCTTTGACAGAACTTTTTGCAAACATATGAACAGCTGAAAACACAGAAATCAGTTTATCAGTTTCACCCTTCTAAAAGTTGCAGATCATCAAATAAATACAAAAAAAACATTTACTCACAGCCGTGTCTGAGCTCCTTGTCTGCATATTCTCTGAATTTTTTGAGCCAGTCCACACACTCTTTCTCCAGGTAGCCTTTGGTGTACTGGTTTAAGATTGGCACATTGTGACATTTTCTCTTAGTTGGTAGAGCTGCATCAACTGGGGGGACTCACTGTGACTCTTTAATATCTTCATCTCCCTCCTGCTCAACTTCACAGCCGTGTCTCCACTGAAGAACATGAAGATCTGAAACAAACATAAATCAAAATGAGACATATACAAACAAAACATATAAGACTAACAAATGCTTTAAGTTGAATCCAAAGTGACCCTAGGAAATGTAAACTCATTAACAGTTTCAAGCAACAGTTTTCTTGTTCAATAGTAAACCTGACTTAATAAGATGACTTGCTCAAAGTTATTTGCATTGGTTGCAAGTCAGTACATCATCCACATACATCTGAATATTTACATCTTAAGACATTTCAGGTAAATCATTACTATAAAGTGAAAATGAGATTGGTCCTGTGATAGAGCCTTGTGGAACCCCTTCAGCGCAGACCAGGTAAGAAGATTTAGTGCCATCAATACAGAAAGCATAAAGACTGAATCTGTTATGATAATCCCAAAATCCCAAATGCAAAAGCAATTCTAATGGGATCAAACAAGATCCTCTGCTGGAAAACTTGGGCTGGATTTCAGTCCAAGAAAAAATGATAAGGATGATAAGGTTAAAGAAAATCAGAAATATACAAAACAACAACAACAAAACTTTCATGTTGGTTTATCTTTATTGATAATCCAGCTACACTGACCAGCCACAGTATTAAAACCACTGACAGCTGAAGTGAATGATTGATTATGCTGTATCATTTCAGTGGCACCCATTGTAGGGTGGGATATATTAGGCTGTAAGAGAACTGTCAGTTCTTGAATTTCTTGTTGTAGGAAGCAGAGAAAATGGGCAAGCTAAAAGATCTGAGTTACTTTGGAAAGGGCCAGATAGTGATGGTTAGACGACTGGGTCAGAGTATCTCCAAAAGTCTTGTGGGCTGTTCCCATTCTGCAGTGGTTAGTATCTACCAAAAGTGATGCAAGGAAGGGCAAGAGGTGAACCAGTGTCATTGACACGTACCACACATACCTAAAGACTGTTATTGGCCACTTACAGCTCTTTAATGGTTTTCCCTGATGGCAGCTTCCTCTTTCAGCAGGATAATTCACACTGACACAATGCAGAATTGATTTAGGAATGGTTTGAAAAAAATGTTGAAGAATTCAAGGTGTTGTCTTGGCCTTCAAATTCCCCAGATCTCAATCTTATTGAACATCTAGGGGACGTGATAGACCAAAAAATCTGATCCATGGAGGCCCCACCTTTCAACTTGAAGGACTTTTAAGGATCTGCTAATAATGTCTTGGTGTCTTGGAAACCAAAGGACAAGTTCAGAGATCTTGTGCAGTCAATGGTACAATGAACCAGGGGGTGTCACGCTTCAGGCAGGAACAGACGAACAACGACGTAGTGAAACGAACAATCTTTAATAATCCACAAGGAACACAGGAAACACAGGGAGGTAACGTTAAGGTCTGACAAGACAGGAGAGTAAACACACACATTAAATAGACAGACTGATTAACACACACAGGTGCACACAATGAGGGAGAGACCAAAACACACAGAGCTGCAGGGGGAAATGATGGGAGAAACCAACTAAAAAGTCCAGGGGTGTGACAGGGGGACAGTTAAGCATTTCTGAATTATTTACACTGTTAAAGACTTGGATTCTCATGCTAAACATGGCCAAAGTTTCAAAAAATGATTTGGACGTATGAGTTTTTCTGTGCCATATATACTCCTTCTGGAATCATAAAAGTTTCAGAAAGTTTTTGAGTATGGTCCTTTATGACGCCATGAAGAACAGAAGTCCTTGTATGGGCACTTTTCCCGGAAGAGCACCTGCACACATCAACCGGAGAGAGAGCAAGAGTGCTCCCATCAATGCGCTTCATTCGGGTTATGAAAGTAGTCAGCAACACTGCACAGGACTTGAGAAGAATCAAAAGAAAGTGTGTTTTTGGATGTGGATGAAAGATAACCTTGTTCAGCTTCCCAAAGAAGCCAGCATTACCAGAACAGTGAATGCAGTTTGTTTTTTAGGGGCAGCAACGGAGTTTCGCAGATGTTGTAAGGATCCATCCACCTGCCCAAACGCAGAGTCCAATGGCCTGGTTGAAGGTTTAATGCATGTTCGGTCTTTTCCAGTGATGGGGGTAACGCATTACAAGTAATGCGAGTTACGTAATATTATTACTTTTTCCAAGTAACTAGTAAAGTAACGCATTACTTTTTAATTGACAAGAAAATATCTGAGTTACTTTTTCAAATAAGTAACGCCAATTACTTCCCCCGCTCCCCTCCATTTATTGATTAAAAGCTCTCCTGTCCCCATGTTGAGAGAAATCGGGAGTTAGATGTTAGTTCTAGAATAAGTGAACATGCATTAATTCATCTCACTCACAAAAAATAGATTCAGTATTCCTCAAAATGAATAAAAAACAGTGAAATTCAACTATGAATGACGCAAACCTGCAATAATTATTTAACATTTATAATGTTAAATAATACAAATATCCTTAATGCATTTAATCCCATTTTATTAACTGATGTCTTTGCTGCCGACCTTTGATGATCCAATTCAATAGGAATAGGAAAATTCAATACTAATGGGAAAAAATTACTCAAGATAATCTAACATTTGTTTTCCTTTTTTTTTTTTTCTTTTTTTATTGCTGAAGTGTTGACATTTTTTTCTTTGCGGTACAGACGTGAATTTACATTTCTCAGAGCCTGAGGCTTTTGGTGTGTTTCAGGACGAGCAGAAGGGGGAAGCGAGCAGGCGCGCTCGTGAAGCTTCCACAATGCGGATTCCGAACGGCACTGCCCAGCATACATCTGTCGAATCTACGCTCTCTACCCAACAAAACGGACGAACTCCTCCTGCTCTCCCGGTTAAATAAGGATTTCTCACAATCTGCTGCTCTGTGGTTCACGGAGACCTGGCTGAATGATGCGATACCAGACAGCGCGCTTCATCTGCCAGCTATCAGCTGTTTAGAGCGGATCGCGACGCAGAATCAACGGGGAAATCGCGTGGCGGCGGGACGTGCTTTTACATCAAAGAAAGGTGGTGTACAGATGTAACCCACCCAGCAAAAACTCGTCGAAAAGAAGTCGAAAGGACGACAATGCCAGACGTCCAAACAACGTGAAAATTTGGTCGAAAAGTGAAAGACGAACAGACGTTTTTCAGGTCGTCGAAAAGACGTCTATAAAAAGACGTCCAAATTACGTCTAAATCTGGTTGTAAAGTTAAAAAGACGTCATTTTCAGGCCGAATTTCAACCGTAAATTCATGATTATATTTATCCCATATTCAAAATAAGACAATTCACAAATGAGTACTAAAACATTTATTGACACATTAAATACATCTTTCAAGTAAAAAAACACTTTCCTGCTCACAAATTAAGCCTGCATTTGATTAAATATACTGTAAAACAGTAAAATTATAAAATATAACTATGTTTTCTATATGAATACATTGTGAAAGGTAATTTATTCACGTGAACTACATTGTCATCATAATTACTCCAGTATTCAGTGTCACATGACACTTCAGAAAACATTTTAATATGATTTGCTGCTCAAGAAACATTTCTGATTATTATCAATGTGGAGAACAGTTGTGCTGCCCAATATTTTTTGTGGAAAACATATTTTCAGTATTCTTCAAATAGAACTTTCAAAGGAGCAGTATTTATTTGAAACTGATTTTTCAAAACAATAATCTCTGAAATACTGAAAATGTTTATAACACAGGACAATGACCAATTCTAACCACATTAGAACACATCTCACCCAAAAAATGCCAATTTTGCCATTAATTACTTACTCTCATGTCACTCCAAACCCATAAAAAACTTTTGTGCAGAATACAAATAAAGATATTTTTAACAGATGCCTTGTGTATGCAAAAAACAGCAACAACAACAAAATTACATCTTTATTCATACATTAGGTATCTCCAACACATTTTCACAAAAGCACCATAAGATTTTTGTTTGTGTATGTGAATAAAAATGCAATGTTTTTTGTGCATATAAACTATTCACATCACTTCATAAAATTAAGGTTAAACAACTGGAGTCACATGGCTTACTTTAATGCTGTCTTTACTACCTTTCCAAAAGTTTTACAGGTTTGGAAAGACATGAAGGTGAGTGCTGAAAATGTTTGGTTTAACCTAACACATTAGTTAAACAGTTCCCTCAGGGGCATCAGTAGATCTCTGCCTGATCTCTGATCTTCTGCTTCTTCTGCTTCTTCCACCATCCCAATCCTGGATTTTTGAACCACGACAAAGTTTCCACTTTAAATGCTTCAGCCTGGCTGCTTTTTCTCCAGCATCTAAAAATGAGAGAGAAAACAAGAACCAAAATGTAAATGTTAAAAACAAACAAACAAATAAACAAAAGAGTGGGAACTGACTTACAGCATGAGGAAAAAATTTCTAGAATTTTCAACAGTTTTATGTCACTTCCTATATATGCATCGCAAATGTGGTACAGTTAAAATTACTATGCAAGTACTAAAAGAATTCAGCTGCTGAAATGTTAAATGGATAGTACATAAGAACTGTACTGAAACAGTGATCCCTATAATGGTTATAAAAGCCGAAACAAATACAAATACTGAGAATGTGTTTGACATTTAAAAACAAAACAAACAAAAAAAAACCTTACATAGCAAAAGATGCAGTGACCTGTGGCTGAATGAACTTTGGTTTTATTTAGCTGTGATTGACACAAAAAGGAATAGAAAATAATAACATCACTGAATATGAGTCAAAAATTGCATATTTCTGTTCAAATGAAAGTGTACTCATTCTTCATGAGTGATTAATTAGTGTGTCAGAGGTTCTTCTCAACTCTGGCCCTCAAAGTCCACTGTCATACAGAGGGTGCGTCTCAATCACCTTAATAGTTTGCTAGATTGTGAATTGATAAATTGTGTTTACAAATTCAGACATTAATA
>NW_026128635.1:0-7715 GCF_022985175.1 Labeo rohita
TTATATATTAATAAACATTAACTTCAGATACCAGTCAACAATCGCAAGCAGTTTGTGTCAAATTAAAACATTTTCTTTTTATATAAAATAACTTGAAAAGTGTGTCAGAAAAAAAAAAAAAAAAAAAAAATTTCATATTTTTGGTAAGGTTGCATTATACTTGCCAGCGATCTCCAGGAGTTCGCAAAATCAAATACATTATATATTAATAAACATTAACTTCAGATACCAGTCAACAATCGCAGGCAGTTTGTGTCAAATAAAAAACATTTTCTTTTTATATAAAATAACTTGAAAAGTGTGTCAGCATTTTTTGCCAGGTCTCCAGGAGGTTCAAATACATTATATACTTGCCAGCCAGATCTCCAGGAGTTCGCGTCAAATACATTATATATTAATAAACATTAACTTCAATACCAGTCAACAATCGCAGGCAGTTTTGTCAAATTAAAACATTTTCTTTTTATATAAAATAACTTGAAAAAAAGTGTGTCAGGGCATTGGTGTCAAAAAAAAATACATTTCATATTTTTGGTAAGGTTGCATTATACTTGCCAGCGATCTCCAGGAGTTCGCGTCAAATACATTATATATTAATAAACATTAACTTCAGATACCAGTCAACAATCGCAGGCAGTTTGTGTCAAATTAAAACATTTTCTTTTTATATAAAATAACTTGAAAAGTGTGTCAGGGCTTTGGTGTCAAAAAAAATAAATTTCATATTTTTGGTAAGGTTGCATTATACTTGCCAGCGATCTCCAGGAGTTCGCGTCAAATACATTATATATTAATAAACATTAACTTCAGATACCAGTCAGTCAACAATCGTTTGCAGTCAAATGTCAAATTAAAACATTTTTTTTATAAAAAATAACTTGAAAAGTGTGTCATAACTTTGTGTGTCAAAAATAAATTTCATATTTTTTTAAGGTTGCATTAAAACTTGCCAAATTTCATATTTTCAAATACAGGTATGCAATAAACATTAACTTCAGATACCAGATCTCCAGGAGTTTGCGTCAAATACATTATATATTAATAAACATTAACTTCAGATACCAGTCAACAATCGCAGGCAGTTTGTGTCAAATTAAAACATTTTTTTTTTATATAAAATTTTGAAAAGTGTGTTTGGTCAAAAAAAAAAAAAAAAAATAAATTTCATATTTTTGGTAAGGTTGCATTATACTTGCCAGCGATCTCCAGGAGTTCGCGTCAAATACATTATATATTAATAAACATTAACTTCAGATACCAGTCAACAATCGCAGGCAGTTTGTGTCAAATTAAAACATTTCTTTTTTTTATATAAAATAACTTGAAAAGTGTGTCAGGAACTTTGGTGTCAAAACATTTCATATTTTATTTTTGGTTTTGCATTATAAGGCGAGCATCTCAGGAGTTCGCGCCAAATATCTTAGGATTAAACTTCAGATACCAGTCAATTATATATTAATCAAATAAACTTCAGATACCAGTCAACAAAAGTGCAGGGCAGTTCAAAAAAAAAAAATTATTTTTTTTTTCTTTTTATATAAAATAACTTGAAAAGTGTTTCAGGGTTTTTAAAAAAAAAAAAATAAATTTCAGGTTTTTTGGTAAGGTTGCATTATACTTGCCAGCGATCTCCAACAGTTCACGTCAAATACATTATATATTAATAAACATTAACTTCAGATACCAGTCAACAATCGCAGGCAGTTTGTGTCAAATTAAAACATTTTCTTTTTATATAAAATAACTTGAAAAGTGTGTCAGGGCTTTGGTGTCAAAAAAAATAAATTTCATATTTTTGGTAAGGTTGCATTATACTTGCCAGCGATCTCCAGGAGTTCGCGTCAAATACATTATATATTAATAAACATTAACTTCAGATACCAGTCAACAATCGGCAGCAGTTTGTGTCAAATTAAAACATTTTCTTTTTATATAAAATAAAAAAAAAAGTGTGTCAGGGCTTTGGTTTGGTGTCAAAAAAATCATAAATTGCATTGCATTATTTGCCAGCGATCTCCAGGGTTGTCAAATACATTATATATTAATAAACATTAACTTCAGATCAGTCACAAAGCAGGCGCGTCAAATACATTATATATTAATAAACATTAACTTCAGATACCAGTCAACAATCAAAAGGCAGTTTGTGTCAAATTAAAACATTTTCTTTTTTTATATAAAATTGAAAAGTGTGTTTTTTCATTAAAAAAAAAAATAAATTTCATATTTTTGGTAAGGTTGCATTATACTTGCCAGCATCTCCATACATTATATTTCGCGTCAAATACATTATATATTAATAAACATTAACTTCAGATACCAGTCAACAATCGCAGGCAGTTTTGTCAAATTAAAACATTTTCTTTTTATATAAAATAACTTGAAAAGTGTGTCAGGGCTTTGGTGTCAAAAAAATAAATTTCATATTTTTTTGTAAGGTTGCATTATACTTGCCAGCGATCTCCAGGAGTTCGCGCGTCATACATTATATTATATATTAACAAACTTCAGATACCAGTCAACACCAGTCAACAATCGTCAAAGGCATTTTCTTTTTTATATAAATAAATTAAAACATTTTCTTTTTATATCAAAAATAATTGAAAAAAGTGTGTCAAAAAAAATTTTTTTTTTGTAAAAAAAATTATACTTGCCAGCGATCTCATTTTTTTTTTAATATATTAATTGCATTATATATTACCACAATCTCCAGGAGTTCGCGTCAAATACATTATATATTAATAAACATTAACTTCAGATACCAGTCAACAATCGCAGGCAGTTTGTGTCAAATTAAAACATTTTCTTTTTATATAAAATAACTTGAAAAGTGTGTCAGGGCTTTGGTGTCAAAAAAATAAATTTCATATTTTTGGTAAGGTTGCATTATACTTGCCAGCGATCTCCAGGAGTTCATTATATCAAATACATTATATATTAATAAACATTAACTTCAGATACCAGTCAACAATCGCAGGCAGTTTGTGTAAAATTAAAACATTTTATTTTTATATAAAATAACTTGAAAAGTGTGTCAGGGCTCAAAAAAAAAAAAAAAATAAATTTCATATTTTTGGTAAGGTTGCATTATACTTGCCAGCGATCTCCAGGAGTTCTCGTCAAATACATTATATATTAATAAACATTAACTTCAGATACCAGTCAACAATCGCAGGCAGTTTAATGTCAAAACATTTTCTTTTTCATATAATACCAGTCAACAATCGCAGGTTTTTTTTGTCAAATTAAAACATTTTTTTTTTATATAAAATTTTGTGTCAGGGCTTTTTTACAAAAAAAAAATAAATTTCATATTTTTGGTAAGGTTGCATTATACTTGCCAGCGATCTCCAGGTTCGCGTCAAATACATTATATATTAATAAACATTAACTTCAGATACCAGTCAACAATCGCAGGCAGTTTGTGTCAAATTAAAACATTTTCTTTTTATATAAAATAACTTGAAAAGTGTGTCAGGGCTTTGGTGTCAAAAAAATAAAAATTTCATATTTTTGGTAAGGTTGCATTATACTTGCCAGCGATCTCCAGGAGTCCAGTCAAATACATTATATATATTAAAATATAACTATATATTAATAAACAGGCAGTTTGTGTTCAAAACATTTTCAGTCATATGTCAAACTTGAAGGCAGTTTTTGTTAAAATAAAAAACATTTTATATTTTTATATAAAAAATCTTTTAAAAAGTTTTTCAAAAAAAAAAAAAAAAAAATTTTTTAAATTTTATATTTTTGGTAGGTTGCATTATATCTTGTTCAGCGATCTTATATAGTTAAACATTAAATACATTATATATTAATAAACATTAACTTCAACATTTTTTTATCAAAAAATGCAGGCATTTTTTTTTGTAAAATTAAAACATTTTTTTTTTTATATAAAATAATTTGAAAAGTGTGTCAATTTTTTGGTGTCAAAAAATATTTTTTCATAAGGTTGCATTATACTTGCCAGCGATCTCCAGGAGTTCGCGTCAAATACATTATATATTAATAAACATTAACTTCAGATACCAGTCAACAATCGCAGGCAGTTTGTGTCAAATTAAAACATTTTCTTTTTATATAAAATAACTTGAAAAGTGTGTCAGGGCTTTGGTGTCAAAAAAAATAAATTCATATTTTTGGTAAGGTTGCAAAAACTTGCCAGCGATCTCCATTTCATATACATTTTTTGGTAAGGTTGCATTATACTTGCCAGCGATCTCCAGGTGTCGTCAAATACATTATATATTAATAAACATTAACTTCAGATACCAGTCAACAATCGCAGGCAGTTTCAAATTCAAATTAAAACATTTTTTTTTTAAAATTTTTCATATCAAAAAAATTTTTTTTAAAAGTTTAATAAAAAAAAAAAAATTTTTTTTATTTTTTTGGTAATATTGCATTATACTTGCCAAACATCTCCAGGAGTTCGCGTCAAATACATTATATATTAATAAACATCAACTTCAGATACCAGTCAACAAAAGGCAGTTTGTGTCAAATTAAAACATTTTCTTTTTATATAAAATAACTTGAAATATGTGTCAGGGCTTTGGTGTCCAAAAAATGCATTTCATATTTTTGGTAAGGTTGCATTATACTTGCCAGCGATCTCCAGGAGTTCGCGTCAAATACATTATATATTAATAAACATTAACTTCAGATACCAACTTCAGATACCAGTCAGTTTGTGTCAAATTAAAACATTTTCTTTCAAATTAAAATTAAAACATTTTTTTTTTATATAAAATAACTTGAAAAGTGTGTCAGGATTTTTGGTAAAAAAAACATATTTCATATTTTTTGCAGGTTGCATTATACGATCTCCAGGATCTCCAGGTCAAAGTTATATATCATATACATATATATTTCAGATACCAGTCAACAATCGCAGCAGTTTGTGTCAAATTAAAACATTTTCTTTTTATATAAAATAGGCAGTTTGTCAGGCTTCAAAAAAAAAAACATTTTTTTTTTATATAAAATAACTTGAAAAGTGTTTCAGGGCTTTAAAAAAAAAAAAATAAATTTCATATTTTTGGTAAGGTTGCATTATACTTGCCAGCGATCTCCAGGAGTTCGCGTCAAATACATTATATATTAATAAACATTAACTTCAGATACCAGTCAACAATTTTGCAGTTTTTCAAATAAAAATATAAAATAACTTGAAAAGTGTGTCAGGGCTTTGGTGTCAAAAAAATAAATTTCATATTTTTGGTAAGGTTGCATTATACTTGCCAGCGATCTCCAGGAGGGGTTTAACTTCAGATACCAGTCAAAAAATAAAAAATTTCATATTTTTGGTAAGGTTGCATTATACTTGCCAGCGATCTCCAGGAGTTCGCGTCAAATACATTATATATTAATAAACATTAACTTCAGATACCAGTCAACAATCGCAGGCAGTTTTTGTCAAATTAAAACATTTTCTTTTTATATAAAATAACTTGAAAAGTGTGTTTTTTTTGGTGTCAAAAAAATAAATTTCATATTTTTGGTAAGGTTGCATTATACTTGCCAGCGATCTCCAGGAGTTCGCGTCAAATACATTATATATTAATAAACATTAACTTCAGATACCAGTCAACAATCGCAGGCAGTTTGTGTCAAATTAAAACATTTTTTTTTTTTATATAAAATAACTTGAAAAGTGTGTCAAAAAAAAAAAAAAAAAAATAAATTTCATATTTTTGGTAAGGTTGCATTATACTTGCCAGCGATCTCCAAGTTCAAATACATTATATATTAATAAACATTAACTTCAGATACCAGTCAACAATCGCAGGCAGTTTGTGTCAAATTAAAACATTTTCTTTTTATATAAAATAACTTGAAATATGTGTCAGGGCTTTGGTGTCCAAAAAAAATGAATTTCATATTTTTGGTAAGGTTGCATTATACTTGCCAGCGATCTCCAGGACTTCGCATCAAATACATTAAATATTAATAAACATTAACTTCAGATGTCAAATTAAAACATTTTCTTTTTATAAAAATCGCAGTGTCAAAAAAAATTAAAACATTTTCTTTTTATATAAAATAAATTGAAAAGTGTTTCAGGCTTTTTGGTTAAAAAAAAAAAAGGTTGCATTAACTTGCCAGCGATCTCCAGGAGTTCGCGTCAAATACATTATATATTAATAAACATTAACTTCAGATACCAGTCAACAATCGCAGGCAGTTTGTGTTAAATTAAAACATTTTCTTTTTAAAAGGACTTTGGTGTCCAAAAAAATTTCATTTTTTGGTAAGGTGGTAAGGTTGCATTATACTTGCCAGCGATCTCCAGGAGTTTTTGCATTCAAATACATTATATATTAATAAACATTAACTTCAGATACCAGTCAACAATCGCAGGCAGTTTGTGTCAAATTAAAACATTTTTTTTTTTATATAAAATAACTTGAAAAGTGTCAGGGTTTTTTTTTCAAAAAAAAAAAAATAAATTTCATATTTTTGGTAAGGTTGCATTATACTTGCCAGCAGGAACTCCAGGACATTATATATTCAAATACATTATATATTAATAAACATTAACTTCAGATACCAGTCAACAATCGCAGGCAGTTTGTGTCAAATTAAAACATTTTCTTTTTATATAAAATAACTTGAAAAGTGTGTCAGAACTTTGGTGTCCAAAAAATACATTTCATATTTTTGGTAAGGTTGCATTATACTTGCCAGCGATCTCCAGGAGTTCGCGTCAAATACATTATATATTAATAAACATTAACTTCAGATACCAGTCAACAATCGCAGGCAGTTTTTGTCAAATTAAAAATTTTTTTTATTTTATATAAAATAACTTGAAAAGTGTGTCAGAACTTTGGTGTCAAAAAATAAATTTCATATTTTTGGTAAGGTTGCATTATACTTGCCAGCGATCTCCAGGACTCCGCGTCAAATACATTATATATTAATAAACATTAACTTCAGATACCAGTCAACAATCGCAGGCAGTTTGTGTCAAATTAAAACATTTTCTTTTTATATAAAATAACTTGAAAAGTGTGTCAGAACTTTGGTGTCAAAAAAAAATTTTTTTTTTTTTTTTTTTTTTTTGGTAAGGTTGCATCATACTTGCCATCTCAGGAAAAATCAAATACATTATATATTATAATAAACATTTAATAAACCAGTCCACATTTTTTTGTGTCAAATTAAAACATTTTCTTT
Source organism: Labeo rohita (assembly GCF_022985175.1). NCBI lineage: Eukaryota > Metazoa > Chordata > Actinopteri > Cypriniformes > Cyprinidae > Labeo > Labeo rohita. Next base: position 7,189 of record NW_026128635.1, read on the forward strand.
TTATATAAAATAACTTGAAAAGTGTGTCAGGGGTTTGGTGTCAAAAAAAAATGCCATATTTTTGGTAAGGTTGCATTATACTTGCCAGCGATCTCCAGGAGTTCGCGTCAAATACATTATATATTAATAAACATTAACTTCAGATACCAGTCAACAATCGCAAGCAGTTTGTGTCAAATTAAAACATTTTCTTTTTATATAAAATAACTTGAAAAGTGTGTCAACTTTGGTGTCAAAAAAAATTTTGGTTTGGTTTAAATTCATATTTTTAAACAAGGTTGCATTATACTTGCCAGCGATCTCCAGGAGTTCAAATTAAAACATTTTCTTTTTCAAATACATTATATATTAATAAACATTAACTTCAGATACCAGTCAACAATCGCAGGCAGTTTGTGTCAAATTAATTTTAACTTCAGATACCAGTCAATAAAAACATTTTCTTTTTATATAAAATAACTTGAAAAGTGTGTCAGGGCTTTGGTGTCAAAAAAATAAATTTCATATTTTTGGTAAGGTTGCATTAT